>NC_142928.1:191065026-191100026 GCF_046866305.1 Octopus bimaculoides | reverse complement strand
TGTCGATAAGCCAGCTGGAGGAGATGTCCTCCTGGGGCTAAAAGCAACAGTAACATCCACCCCTAGGGGTCAGCCACACTTAAGTGGCAATATACTACACTATATATATATATATATATATATATATATATATATATATATATAGTTTTCGTAGTCCTGAATAGGACCCTCGGATTTACCAAGCGAGAATAGTTACCTGAGTCTAGCAACTTATTGTTAACATTTGTATTACTAAAGGACCGTTGTGGTTAGCCAGCATCTCAAACTGATTTAAGAGGAAACACGGTAACTGCCAGGGTTATATATCGCTTTAAACTCATTTTTGGAAATATGAAATCTTTGAACCTTTTGAACTCTCTGACTTTTCATACTCAGTACGTCATTGCTTTGCCTTTTTCTTTCCTTTTCTTCTTTTTTCTTCCTTCTCTTCTTCTTTTTCTTCTCTTCAAGACTTTTGAACTTTTCGAACTTTCAAACTCCGTACGTTATCACTTTGCCTTTCGTTCCCCCTTTTCTCCTTTTAATCATTTGTCACGCTTGACAGCTAAATGAACAAGTTTTATTTTTATCCTCTCTCTGTTTATTTTCTCTTATTCTTTCCTGTTGAAGGGAGTAGGCTCGAAATGTAAAAGACGTTTTCACTTTCCCGAGCGTCAAACTAATACACTTCCTTGTTGTTCATAGACTTGTCTTCGTCGTTTGTTTTCTATAAACTTCAACTATAAACGTACATAAACGTATATAAAAAATAAAACATCTTTTATCGTTTACTTGTTTCAGTCATTAATCTGCGCCCATGCTGGAGCACCGTCTTAAAGAATTTTACTTAAACGAATCAACCCCAATATTTATTTATATTTTTTTAAAGCCGGGAAATAATTCCCTCGGTATCTTTGGCCGAACTGCTAAGTTACGGGGATGTAAACACACCAACACCTGTTGTCAAGCGATGTTGGGGACAAACACAAACACACACACACACACACACGCTCTCAGTTTCCGTTAACCATTTCCACGCACAAAATTTTGGTCTGCTCGAGGCTATAGTAGAAAACTGAATCGGAAATCTTGTGGTCGGGAATCAAACTTCTTATTTCTTTATTGCCCACAAGGGGCTAAACATAGAGGAGACAGACAAGGACAGACAAACGGATTAAGTCGATTATATCGACCCCAGTGCGTAACTGGTATTATTTAATCGACCCCGAAAGGATGAAAGCAAAGTCGACCTCGGCGGAATTTAAACTAAGAACGTAATGGCAGACGAAATACCGCTAAGCATTTCGCCCGGCGTGCTAACGATTCTGCCAGCTCGCAAAATTCTTACCACACAGCCACATCTACACCTATAGAAATAAGTCACAAAAACCAAATGGTTACATAAATACTAATGACAACAAAATATTAATGACAACAAAATATCTACAAGTAGCTTGCAGTAAAACCAGCTACTGTAACCAAAAGATCTTCTTTATGGCGAAGATGCTTTAAAGGATTTTAATTAATTCCGCCTGTTAGAAATAAATTTCAAGTTAAAAGTTAAATATTTAATCATGCATTGGTGATGTTCTAATCAATAATTAATAACAAACTTAACTAATAATCAATAATAATCGTAATCCAATAACCAATAACAGCTATAAAAATATTCACGTTTATATTTTTAGTGGATCTCAATATAGAAACGAAAATTTCGTTTTTAGTTCATTATAGATTTTGCAAACCACAATCAAGTCACTAATCTGGGGTAGAAACAGTTTCTTCAGAAAATAGTTTGAAGACACGTCTGCATCTAACCATTATCCTGATCGTTAATTATTTTTATACGATACCAATTTCTTATCCCAAGTAACAAAAGGTTCGAAAAACCGCTTCTTTTTTTCTTGCATATTTTGTGTGTGTGTGGGGGGGGTATTAGAAGCACTTTTTGTTTACTTGCCGTTGGTAGTATACAATATTAAATATTGGGAACATATTTACCTGTTTCCAATTTGGATAAGAATACAGGAAGTTACATGCTTGCAAATATATATAGTCGCAGGAGTGGCTTTGTGGTAAGTAGCTTGCTTCCCAACCTCATGGTTCCTGGTTCGGTCCCACTGCGTGGAACCTTCGCCAAGTATCATCTACTATAGCCCCGGGCCGACCAAACACTTGTGATTAGATTTGGTCGACGGAAACTGAAAGAAGCCCGTTGTGTATATATGTGTGTGTACGTGTGTGTGTGTCTTTGTGTGTGTGTATGTATGTATCTATATATATGTATATATATATGTGTGTGTGTGTGTATGTGTGTGCGTGTGTGTGTGTGTTTGTGTTTGTCCCCCAAACCATGGCTTGACAACTGATGTTGGTGTGTTTACGTCCCCGTAACTTAGCGGTTCGATCAAAGCTACCGATAGATTAAGCACTAGGCTTACAAAGAATAAGTCCTGGGGGTGATTTGTTCGACTAAAGGCAGTGCTTCAGCATGGCCGCAGTCAAATGACTGAAACAAATAAAAGAATAAAATAATGAATTTTATACATATATATATATATATATATATATATATATATATATATATATATATATATATACTCTCTTTTTTTTTACTCTTTTTTACTTGTTTCATTCATGTGACTGCGGCCATGCTGGAGCACCGCCTTTAGTTGAGCAACTCGAGCCCAGGACTTATTCTTTGTAAGCCTAGTACTCATTCTATCAGTCCCTTTTGCCGAACCGCTAAGTTACAGGGACGTAAACACACCAGCATCGGTTGTCAAGCGATGTGGGGGGGGGGGGACAAACACAGACACACAAACATATAAAAACACATACAAATACATATATGTACATATATACGACGTGCTTCTTTCAGTTTCCGTCTACCAAATCCACTCACAAGGCTTTGGTCGAAGACACTTGCCCAAGGTGCCACGCAGTGGGACTGAACCCGGGAACATGTGGTTGGTAATCAAGCTACTTACCACACACACATATATATATATATATACATACGGATATGTATAGGTATCAGTTAGAGGGGTTTAATACCTCTAAGGGATAAATAAATTCAAAGTCGCTCCTGGTTATTACCTGGGTAGGTACAGTCTTTTGTAAAGTTGTACACTAGCAGGTGGTTCGGTTGGTAGACCGTAGTTTAGATTATATAGGAGAAGAAAATGGATGTAATAACAATGGGGAACTCATCATTTTCACTGGTATGCCTTTAATTTAATTAGATAACAAAGAAGAAAAAAGCAGAGAAGCTGCTTCTTCCTTCTTTGTTATCTAATTAAATTAAAGGCATACCAGCGATAACTACGAGTTTCCCATTGTTATTACATCCATTTTCTTCTATATATACGTATATGTATATGCGCAAAACAAATGCTACCACAATTTATAATCTTTCCTTTTTATCAATGTGCCATTAAAACACCAACACAGATTAGATTAAATAAGGAAACCTTTTTCATTCAAAAATACAAACCCAAACTTAACCATTGCTAACACATTTAAATAAGGAAATTCATCACCCCACTGGGAAAAAAAGGGGGGGGGGGGAATATAGAACAAAACCATGGTAAATTAATCAAATTCTACCACCTCCTAGATTTCGATTATCTCCCCTATACCGGAAGAAATCCCTAATTACCTCCCCTATCTAGAACTCTTCTTTCTCAGACTGGAACGAACACGACACAATGAAGTAGAGAAATTTGAAAAGACAACACGAAACCGGTTATTTCTCAAAATACAATGTTTATATACCAAAAAGATTTTATAACATTTTTATAACATTTTTCTTACATTTTTCTGACATAATTTAAATATATACTTTAACCATGTAACACAAGCCTTCTGTAGTTTTTTCACTCTTATTATCTTTTATATATATATATATATATATATATATATATATATATATATATATATATATATATATATATATATATATATATATATATATATATATATATGTATATATATATGGCTGATAGCTAGCAAGGTGAGACACACATAAGAAAGAAGGAAACAAAGGAACACTGATGAGGTCACAGAAGTGTGACGAAAGAACTCTGGCCGAAATAAGATTAAGATTAATGTAATATAAAGCTGAAGCAAATTAACACCAAATATACAGTGCGTGTGTTTTTATTGGCTAAACTGGCAATATGACCATCCCCAAGTACAACAATATATATATATATATATATATATATATATATATATATATATATATGCATATAATATGCATTATGTATAGCAAGGGCACGGTATATCCTTTGCAACCACAATATGCTACCAAGTGTATTAAAAGTTTGTAAGTCAATACTGTGCCTTACTTTTGTAGTTTTCTCAGTTTTAAGTTTATTTTTGCAGAGCCGCTTGACTAGCTCCCGTGCCGGTAGTATATAAAAAGCACATCCGAACGTGGCCGATGCCAGTACTGCCTCACTGGCTCCCATGCCGGTAGCACATAAAAAGCACCATCTGAACGTGCCCGATGCCAGTACCCCCTGACTGGCTCCTGTGCCGGTAGCACATAAAAAAAGCACCATCCGAACGTGGCCGATGCCAGCCAGTGCCCCCTGACTGGCTCCCGTGTCGGTTGCACGTAAAAAGCACACTCCGAGCGTGGCCGATGCTAGGCCCGCCTGACTGATTCCTGTGCTGGTGGCACGTAAAAAGCACCGACTACACTCTCGAAGTGGTTGGTGTTAGGAAGGGCATCCAGCTATAGAAACATTGCCAGATGAGATTGGAGCCTGGTGCAGCCGCTGGCTTTCCAGACCTCAGTGAAACCATCCAACCCATGCCAGCATAGTAAACGGACGTTAAACGATGATGATAATGATGATGATTTAGGACCAGCTCTGAAATTTACGTTTCGTATACAAATAAGTCTATGTAAACAATGCGAGCGAAGATAGAAAAAAATTGGTAACGGGTGTATATGCATATTTCTAGAGTTATTGCTTTTTCATCAGTACTACATCCAACTCCTCAACTACCCGCGAATGCATTGTATAAATACTCACTACGCTTAGCAACGAGATACAATTGGATAGACACATTTACAAATAGCACACATTCCTGGCGACTGATACGTGAATATTAATTGATAACGAGGGCACAGTTTTGCTAGCAAAACGAAATTATAACTTAATAATCATTCAACGTATATATACATCTTCTTTGGATATTGTGTGTGTGTGTTTATGTGTTTGTGTATATATACGCACACATTCATGGGTATATACACACATATATATACTGGCATTCATGCATATGAATATGTTTTTTTGCGTGTATGAATCTATGTATATGCAAGCGTATGTATGTGTACAAGAAAGAGTTTATTGGTATCATGTAATTTTGTATCTATACGTATCTACATGTGTCTTTAATATACATATCATTAACATTATTTTTGTCTGCAATATAAAATAGCTACCATCCTTTTAATAGATCTAAAAAATTTTTAACTCTATCATATGTCATATTCTACAATTTGGATTAATTTTAGATATAAAATACTTCCATATTAGCTATTATTTAATGGAAATATTATATGTCGTATGAAAAAAGAATTATATATGCGTAATATATTTGATATTTTCTTTTAAATATCATTTCATTAATAAAAAGAAATGTAACATTTAATTCCGACATTCTGGAATGTATTTCTGGTATAATTAAGTAATGTTTTATACAGAGACATTGGACAGGAAACCTAGCGATTGTAGTGGTGGTATTTATCATATTCAGTTTACAAAATTATATAGAATATTTTTGATTCTGCAGCAGTTGTTATTATTTTAACTCTAGAATTCCGTTCAAGATAAGAAGGTCATTGACATGATGGTATTAAATATGTATCTTTGGGTTAATCTTTGATAGGAGATTGTTAACTAATCTATTGGGATAAAGACTTGTAAAATATAGAATACGAGAACAATTAAGACACGATGAAAGAAACTTAGTTAAACGAGTATCTAAATAGTGATAAATTATTAGCTGTCTAATTATTCATCAAAAACGATTTATTCATTAAAAATTACAGTTTGTGATGACTAAGCGAGATGAAAAGTTGTACCAAAAATCGTAACTTCACTTTACTATTTCACGCCATGAAGGCGGCGAATTAGTAAACTTTTTAGGGGACCAGCAAGAGTATCAGAAGGCATAAAGAGGAATATAAAGGAAATCGGAATAGAGTGCCCAGTAGAATTGTTACAAAAGGCCGTGCCAACAAGGCACGGCCAGAATAACCAGGAAAATATTAGATAGCTGAAAAGAATATATAGCATGGTACCGTAGGCTGCAGGTTGTAAGCCCGCTATATATGCAAGACACCAGGCGCTCCAACAAAACCTGTGATAAAGAGAAAATAGCAACAACAACAACAACAACAAAAACAACATTAATAATACTAATAAGACAGTTCCAGCGAATAGTAGTTGTGAGACACGGTAGCAAGGAAAAGAAAGTTGAAGAAGGAACTCGTGAAAAAAGAAAGGAACTCTGTGAAAAGAAAAGGAAAGTAACTCTGTGAAAGGAAAAGAAAAAGAAAGGAACTCTTCATGTCCACTCCGCTAAAATGTTATACGGACACCATTCTCTAGAAGATTCTTCTCTTTCAATCGAGAAGCCAACAGTTCAGCAGAATTTTTTGAGAGGTCCAAGTCACGAATTAGATCATTCATCTCTACCTGGGAGAATAACTGAGGTAAAGTCTCAATTGAAAAGTCTTTGATCTCTAGTGTCTTTTTCAGGTGATGAATCTTCTTTGGTTGGGGATAAAGTTGTCTGTGGCAAGACATTGAAGACAGGAACAGGAAGCTCTTCACTGTGTGGAACTGGTCTAATAGCAGAGGCAAAATTAGGATAGACAAAAGTGTTTGTCGATTTTTCCGGTTAATACACTTCAAATTTTGGTTACAAAAATAGCAGTCGTCCACGTGATTATATCGCTCCCGCCATATCATTGGTTTTGCAAACTTCATACTTTTCCTTGTCCTTTAGTTCATTGTTGCAAAATGTTCTGTACATTGTTTGCAGACACTATGCGGTGCCCAATATTGATCTTGGTCTCCCAGCTTGACCCCAAAATGTGCCATATATGCTCTTTCAACAAAATCAGTGATGTTTTTCCGATTTTCAGGTAATGTGTATTCTCCACAAACATAACAGAACACATTTGGAGAATTAAGGCAACACTTTCTTGAAGCGGACATATTGCAATAATAAACATCTTCAGTTGTTTGAAACTGTAGTATCAAATGCGAATGTGTATGAAATATCAATGAATGATATAGATGGGAAATGTAAAAAAAAAAGCGTTTTCAAAACAGTCGATATTTTTGTAGTTCAAAAATTGTGATTTATAACATAAAATGTCTTCTAGAATTATCCAGAGCTAATAATGGCAAAGTTTAACAACTAAATATCGTTAAACCCACCTCTGCAAAAGCATTGTACATAAGCAATTTAATTCAAATACAACAAACAGCCGGCAGAGAGACTGTTTTTAGCAGATCCCCAATTGCAGGTAATGGGTTAAAGTCATCTTCGGTGTTTGAAAAATAATTTTCTCTCTAATTAAATGTCCGTTTGACCGTGCAAATTATTTGTAGTCAAAGTATTTGTATTCATTGTTGAACATTTATAGAAACATCGGTTTCTTCTTGGAGTAGGCGTATTCACCTTGTTCTTGTTACTGGTGTTGCTGTCATCGAGTCTTAAAATAATTCCGAGTTTAAGGCAAGTCAGACCAGAATATTCTAATCTGGTCTGACATTCGTCCCAATGAGGTAAAGGGCAAACAATCAATAATTACCTTTGTTTTGTTATTGTAATCACATAAAAACTTTTAAACGTTTCCAAGAAACAATCTCGATAATCCGCAAAGTACGGACTCGAATATAATCTCCTCTTATTCGGACAAACTCGAATACGGGGACAACACCGATTTTCGGGATACTGGTGATCCGGAACTTCTTATAATCCGCACTCATTTACGAGCTAGAACTTCAAATTCTCTTGGCCTCCCGATTAGTTTACTGGTACCATACAAACAGTGGTGGACTAGCCAGGTTTGCCAGCTTGCCCGATGGCAAATGGGCCCCTGTGTCATTAGAATCCATATATGGGGGCCCATGTTAGTATCTAAGGGGTCCATCCCCTCAAGTTTGAGAATTTTTTATTCACTCCTGGAAGAATGTATTAATTGTTTCAGCCTGGCTGTGTTTGTAGACAGTTGAAAAGAATACTTTCAACAAAAAAAAAAAAAAAATTAAAAAAATTAAGTGATAGTGTAGTAGTCTGTGGTCTGTAGTTAAAATAGTTGAATGATCTATCCTGCAGAAAGGATTATAGAGTAATCTCCCTTTAATAAGTTTTCCAAAACACCTACGTCATGACACGTGATTCTTAATTATTCAAGAAGCTTCGCGTTTCTCTTGGAACTTTCTAGAATGTCTAGCGTTCCATTAATAAAAACAGCTTGCTTGCCCTGCTCTTTGCTTCTTAGCCCTGCACACCCTTGTACAGTGTCCGGAGATTTCCGGCTTGATAATTTACGTCGAACACGTGTTGTTGCATCGAGATGAAGAATTGTAATCAGGCAAATCAACACCAGTACTCATTGCTTAAGCCAAGTAATTATTTTATCAGTCTCTTTGCCGAACCACTAGATTTCGAGGACGTAAACACATCAACACTGGCTGTTAAGGGGTAGTAGAAGATAAACGCAGACATAAAGGCACACACACCTATCTATCTATCTCTCTTATCTATCTATCTATCTATCTATCTATCTTTCTTTCTTTCTTTCAATCTATCTATTTATCTATCTATCTTATTTATTTATCAATCTATCTATTTATCTATCTATCTTATTTATTTATCAATCTATCTGAAATTAACGTGCAAGTGGCTGAGCACTCCACAGACACGTGTACCCTTAATGTAGTTCTCGGGTAGATTCAGCGTGACACAGAGTGTGACAAGGTTGGCTCCCTTTGAAATACAACAGAAACAGGAAGAAAGAGTGAGAGAAAGTTGTGGCTAAAGAATACAGCAGGATTCGCCACCATCCCCTACCGGAACCTCGAAGAGCTTTAGGTGTTTTCGCTCAATAAACACTCATAACGCCCGGTCTGGGAATCGAAACCGCGATCCTACGACCGCTAGTCTGCTGCCCTAACCACTGGGCCATTGCGCCTCCACACATTGTTAAGCAAAAGCTTGAAACCAATTTTGAAAGTTCGGTGATTTATCCTTTTTTCCTTTTGTCTTTTTGCTTGTTTCAGTCATTTGACTGCGGCCATGCTGGAGCACCACCTTTGGTCGAACAAATCGACCCCAGGACTTATTTTTTTATAAACGTAGTACTTATTCTATCGTTCTCTTTTTGCCGAACCGCTAAGTTGTCAAGCGACGGTAGGGGGACAAATATAGACACACACATACACATATACACATTCACACATATGTATAAATATATATAATTATATATATACGACGGGCTTCTTTTAGTTTCCGTCTACCAAATCGACTCACAAGGCTTTGGTTGGCCCAAGGCTCGAGGTGCCAAGCGGTGGGAGTGAACCCGGAACCATGTGGTTGGGAAGCAAACTTCTTAACACGATTTATTTGTAATATTATCTATCTTTTAGTCCGGGTGGAAGGCAGGGCCTATGAACTTGCACGGGGCATTCGAGTCTAGAGAGAGGGATAGATGGAGGAAAGTGCCTTCAAAATGGATTTTCTTAAAGTATGTAAGGTGGCAGCTTATGGTGTTAAACTGGGTGATGGATTAAGTCTACCGGCCAGGCTGGCTGTGGCGGGATTTGAACTCAGAGCATAAAAAGCCGGGAACAAATACAGCCAGCCTCCTGGCAAATGTTCTTACAATACAGTTCTATATTTAAGAGATGAGGAATTATGTACATTATTTACATTTGACGGATATATGCCTACGGGCATATAGCGTAGTGGTTAAGAGTGCAGGTTACTAACCCTAAGATTCCGAGTTCGATTCCGGGCAGTGACCTGAATAATAATAATAATAATAACATCTAAAAATACCTTAGGAATGAGAACTCGGGTTCGAAATTTCCCCAAGACACCTGATGAAGTCTGGAGGGTATACCAGCCGAAACGTTGGGTTAGCAACAAATACGATGAGGACAAATATCCGTCAGATGTAAATAATGTTCTTACAATTTTGCCAACCCACCGGTCTCGACTGTTACTTCATTTGGATCCGAAAGAATGAAAGACAAAATTTGACCTCGGTGATATTTGAACTCAGATCACCGAGAGTCAGAAGAAATGCCTTCAGGTATTCTGTTGAAAACCCTGACGCTTCTGCCGGTTCGATGCATAAATTACTTAAAGACGAGTCTGTAACATTCGATCACAAACCCAAACAGATTATATTTCCATTATACCATTAGATTGAATAGTGAATATCGCGATTTAGTAGATATATTATGGATTGGAATAAAACATGAGCGTTGCTGTCGGTGTATTGTGAAGAAAACTATCTGGTTGTTTGTTGAAGTAGCTTTAGAAAATCAATACATTGAACAGAAGGTACGATGAACTAAACTATTGAACAGATAGCTTAACAACAAAAAGGTTAGAAAAGCAGGAACTTCTTCGGATGATGGCAATGCTTCGCAACACAGACTCCGCCAACGTAATATACGACATTTGTGGTATTTCATATTAGTCAACGAACAAATAACTTCAGGCCACCTATTTAAGAATACGTATACATAGCTGTATGTGGGTATGCATATGTTTGCATGTCTGCCTGTATTATTATTATTATCATTATTATTATTATTATTATTATTATTATTATTATTATTATTATTATTGTTGTTGTTGTTGTTGTTGTTGTTGTTATTAATTCATTTAGGCTTAGTGATACTAATAGGCTGATATTAGAACTCAATATACATATGCTTCAGAACAAAGCATCAGTCAAGTTCAGAATAGTCTAGCACACACACACACACACACACACACACATACACACAGACAGGCGCGCGCGCGCATTCACACGCACGCGCACACGCAGGCAAACACAAACGTACTCATACAACACACACACGCACATACGGATACACATAGATACACACAGATACACACACAACGCGCACACACATACACACGCATACACGCTCGCACACACACACATACACACACACACACATATACAAACACACGTGTACACACACACATACACACGCATACACACACAACGCACGCACGCGCGCGCGCACATACACACAACGCACACACGCAACACACATACACACGCACGCACACACGCAAACGCACACGCACACACACACGTACGCACGCACACACATACACACACACGCACACACACACAACACACACACATGCACGCGCACACACACAACACACATACACACGCACGCGCACACACACACACACACGCACAACAAACACACATACATACAACACACACACACACACACACGCACATACACACACAGGCATATGTTTGCACAGCAGTAAATTCTTATGTATGCGAATATCCATATTTACTATTTTGAAAAATGACCAAAGAACAACAAAACCAAACAAAGAACAACAAAAAATATACAAAAAAGAACAACGAAAATCAATCATACCTGACTATGGCATATTTGATAATCAATGACCAACTTGGAACTGTAAGAACTTAGATCAATATCGTTATTTTTTTGTCATTGATCTGCTGTCACTTTCAGAATTACAACGTTACACAACACCTGTAACTATTGGTAGCATAGTAGATTGTTTTTTGCTTTCTAATCTGCATTCCTCTCTTGTGTATTCTGAAGTCTGGAGGCGCAATGGCCCAGTGGTTAGAGCAGCGGACACGCGGTCGTAGGATCGCGGTTTCGATTTTCTCACCGGCGTTGTGCGTGTTTATTGAGCGAAAACACTTAAAGCTCCACGTGGATCCGGCAGCAGGTGGTAGCGAACCCTGCTGTACTCTTTCACCTCAACTTTCTCTCACTCTTTCTTCCTGTTTCTGTTGTACCTGTATTTCAAAGGGGCCAGCCTTGTCATACTGTGTCACGCTGAATCTCCCCGAGAACTACGTTAAGGGTACAAGTGTCTGTGGAGTGCTCAGCCACTTGCACATTAATTTCACGAGCAGGCTGTTCCGTTGAATGAATCAACTGGAACCCCCGTCGTCGCAACCGACGGAGTTCCACGATATTCATGTGTGAAGGCACGTGACCCAGTGGTTAAGGCAGCGGACACGCGGTCGTAGGATCGCGGTTTCGATTCCCAGACCGGGCGTTGTGAGTGTTTATTGAGCGAAAACACCTAAAGCTCCACGAGGCTCCGGCAGGGGTGGGGGTGGGGGTGGCGAACCCTGCTGTACTCTTTCACTTCAACTTCCTCACACTCTTTCTTCCTGTTTCCCTTGTATCTGTATTTCAAAGGGGCCAGCCTTGTCACACACTGTGTCACGCTGAATCTCCCCCAAGAACTACATTAAGGGTACGTGTGTCTATGGAGTGCTCGGCCACTTGCGCGTTAATTTCACAGGCAGGCTGTTCCATTGATCGGATCAACTGGAACCCTCGTCATCGCAACCGACGGAGTGCCACGATTCTGAAGTATAATGTTTATCTCAGAACACAGTAAGCATTTTCCTCTTCAGTCTACGTTTTCTTGTAGATAACCTAGCTTTGTTCGTTATTATTAATTTGAAACATTTTGTCTTTATTTCGCATTTTTTTTTTCAGACGATGCTCTTCCGCTGCAGTTTCTTCATTGATTGTTTCTCTTCCAAACAAGACTGTTTCACTTTAAACTTTTACAGATTTTTAGTTCCATTGTTATTAAACTAATTTTTCTCTGTTTTAATTTGAATTCCTTTGTTAAATTAACGTGATACAAAGTCGATTCTTCTTATGTAGTATTGCATGTGTATCTAACTATACAGACAAACATATATGGTTTTATATATATATATATATATATATATATATATATATACATAATACATATATATATATATATATATATATATATATATATATATATATATATATATATATATATATATATGGGAGAATATACAAATAATGACAACAGACGAGGACAGGTGGTGTAAATAACAAAAGTATATATTAGTATGACGCTCGGGAATACGGAAAGTCTTTGACGTTTCGAGCTACGCTCTTCAACAGAAAGAATACGGAGACAAGGAGAAAAACACGGAGAAAAAAAAAATGGAGAAAAAAAATTGAATAGTGTTCAGTCAACGGTCAATCATAATAATAAACACACATACATATATATACACACACATATACATATATATATATATATACATATATATATATATATATATATATATATATATGTATGCTTGTATATATGCATATATGAATGTGTGTTTAAATACACATATATAAACATACGTATGTGTATGCATATATATGTGTGTATATATACATACACATACATATATATGTATATATATATATATATCTGTCTACTCATATTTCTATCTATATCTACCTATCTGTCTGCATCTATATGCGTGTGTGTGTGTTTGTGTGTGTATATATATATATATATATATATATATATACATATATAGGTACATTATGTAATGATTGTATGATTATAAATGTTATACACAACCTAATGCCTTTGTGTCTCTATGCATATATCTACGCATGTAAGCAGGTGAGAATATGTGCGAGAGAGAGAGAGAGAGAGAGAGAGAGAATGGGGGGGTGGGGGTGCGCGCGTGCGTGTGTGTGTATGTGTAATTCAGTTTGTTTTACATTTGAATCAAAACTGAACAGTTTTCTCAAATGTTTCTTAGAAAAGAAATAATTGAAGATCTTTGTAATCAATATTACATCAGAAGAAGAGAATAGAATTGACTGAGGAGAGCAGAGGTTGGTCTAGCAAAGCAGAGCATTGTTAAAGGAGAGCAGCGGATTAGCTGAGGAGAGCAGATAATTGGGAAAAGAGAGCGTAGGATTGACTGAGGAGGATTGGTGAAGAAGAGTAGAAATCTGCAGGACAACGGATAAAATATCTCGAATTTAAGGACATTCCTTTATATTCTGTGCTAAAATTAGTTAAGGCCGATATCAATCATATTTTATCATTCTAATGACAATTAAATATGTACCAGTCGTATATTGGAGTCGATAGGAGAGAATTCCCTTCCTAAAAGTCTTTACCACGCATGGATATTAAAAATCAATGTTACACAACAAAAAATATTCACCATTTGAATTTATATTCATTAACAAAATACTAATTTTCGTTAGTCTATTGTGTGCTATTTTCAATACACGCATACGTTTACATACATACATACATACATACATACACACATACATACATACATACATACATACATACTTACATATATACATACATACATTCATACAAAGTGTGGTTGAACTTGTTTTGATCTTGGGGAGAGAACGCAAATTCTTAATTCATACGCTACAAATACCATATTTTATTTTATTTTATTTATGTGCCCTTTTAAAACCTAGCCAGGCTCATGGGCCCGTTTTCCCGGTTTCTATGACATATGTGCCCCCTCCCCCCAGCTGGATGGGACGCCAGTCCATCACAGCTTTACTCAAGAAACAGGAAGAAAGAGTGAGAGAAAGTTGGGGCGAAAGAGTACAACAGGAGTCACCACCACCCCCTGCCGGAGCCTCGTGGAGGTTTGGGTGTTTTCGCTCAATAAACACTCACAACACTCGGTCTGAGAATCGAAACCGCGATCCTCCGACCGCGAGTCATTGCGTCTCCACCATAATATTTGGGACTATAACGATCTGGAAGACCTTAAGATTTAGAGGATGATTAACAAAACAAGATGCTTTCCTTCAAAATCTTGCTACCAAGCAGGTGGCCGGACAAAATTTACTCGATATTAAAACGAGAAAGTGAAGAGCACTCGGTGTATGTATGTATGTATGTATGTATGTATGTATGTATGTATGTATGTATGTATGTATGTATGTCTCTTCTATTTTTTTAATTATTATAAATCTTCCACTGAGGAGGGAGCTGGTTTCCAACAAAGAGGCAAAGCTCCATCTTTGGAATGTATTTAACACAGACAAATTCACATTTGGAACTTGAGAAAAGTCTTGCATATTTTTATTGTTCCACTCACAGATTGCACTTGTAATGTATGAATCAGCTGGTTGACTTCTCTTTCAGAAAATCCCAGTTTATCCAGATTCTCCTTTAAGCATTTACTAACAAAACCTAGTGCTCCAATTGTTATTGGTATGAATATGAATTCATAGTCTGGATATAGAAGCTGGAGGTTTCGAAGCAGTTGTCCATAAATATCGCCTTTTTCTTTGATTTTCAAAGAGATATTTATATCTGCAGGGAAGCTGATCTCTATGATGGTACATACCTTTGCCCCTCTGTCCCAAACAACAATATCCGGCCTGTTATGTTTACATTTGACAGAAGTTTTGATGGGAATATTCCACCAGTATTCCTTGAGTTGGTGTTTATGAATGTATTCCATAACAGTGGGAATTTTATAAGGTTATTTCAGGACAGTCTTTTTGCGGATGGCATTGTAAATTGTTTTAGCAACAACATCGTGCCGCATAGGGAGGTAGTACCGTGACGACATTTTAGGACATCTGCTAATCACATGCTTAATGTCTTCCACAGAAACATGACATAGCCTACACATGCGGTTGCACCTTGGGATTACAAGCGTGTCACTGTCTCTCTTGTTCACCAGGTACTTTGTGGCAATCTCCTGTTCCTGGATTGCAAACGCGTAGCCTTCAATGTGTGATGTGATGTTGTGGTCTTGTGTCCAAGAGCGGTTGCGCTTCGTGTCAATTCTACTGTCTTCTACAAGCTTCCGAGCAACATACCCATGCATGTTTTTTTGTTTTTTTTGTTTTTTTGCATACTGAGTGCTTTCCATCCAGATCTTCTCTGAGGTAAGAGAGCCCAGCTATTTTGGAGCTGCAAAGATCATCAGGAAGAGAGTGTTTCTTAAAGAGCTCACTGCCAACTTGTACAATGTTGTTCACTTCACTTTTTAGCACTCCATTAATATATTTATTTTTGCTGCTGTTGTTTAGCAGGTGCTGCCTGAGTGCTACCATACAGCATTCGAAGGCCGTCTGCAATGATCTCAGGCCTCTATCACATTCATTTCTTTCTTGGTAGAGCCTGTCAACATCACTGTTTCTGTGGAAGTTCCCAGTTTTTGTCAGGATTTTGCGGGTTTTGATATCTATGGAGTGGGTTTCCTCTACAGACCAATCAAGTATCCCAAATGTTCGGATCAGCACTGGTACTGCAAATGCATTGTGGGATATTGTTTTGTTGTAAGAGGAGAGTTCTGACTGCCATATTTTCCTAAGTCTGGTGCAATATTCTCAGGTCACTCTATCTTTATTCACAGTGCCTTCAAATGATACATTTTCATCAATGCCTTGGTACTTGTAACGTTTTTTGTACGTATGTATGCATGTACATATATATATATATATATATATATATATATATATATATATATATATATATATATATATATATACAAATATATATATACACTTACATGCACACATGCATACAGCCATACACGTATACATACATACATACATACATACATACATACATACATACATGCATACATAAATCCTTTTACGTTCACTTTGAAGTATTTCATTCTCCTAGTGTCTAGCAGATAAATAACAGTGAGAAATGTGGGTCGATGTTAATCAGAGATACCCTTTCTTCAATCTTTTTTGCTGATGTTTACTATCAGAATTAAAATTCAAAATGGCCTCTCGTTATTTCGTTCTTTGAAATTTAACCTGAGATTTTTCTTAGAAAATCATAAATCTCACCGTTATTGAATCAGTAAGAGACATATTTTAATGATTATTTTCAGTAGAGAGTTGGAAAAACAGAATCTTCATTTATCAACTATAACTAAAAATCATCAGAAAATCAATAGACAACAGCAACAATAATTTATTTTTTTTAAACGACTATCATACAATATATGATTAATTTTTCTGCTCATATTTCTAACCTACGCTGTTGTACATCTGAAATTATAAAGCAAAAACACATAGTCGTCAAAGCATTGGGAAAATTTAAATGAAGCTTAAATAAAACATCTTGAGAATGTCACGGTATTTTATTGATTGTATGCGAACATCTGGAGAATGTAAATAGATGAATAATGTTACATAAATAACACAGACCATTGTTTGAGTGTTCCATCATCACTAAGACAATTGTTATATCTAATCTAATTCGAAAGACATAAGTAACAAATATCTAAAATAGATACATAAATATAGTTCTAAATCATTCTATTTTCCATACCACTGAACTTTTTTACTATCATCATATAAGAATGTAACTACGTCTTACATAAACGCGGTTCAACTCAGTTGAACCTCGACTATCTATTTATCACACCAGAAAATTATTAAACATTTAAGTTATAAGATACTCATATATGGCGCTCGATCGGTTAAGACGGCAAGTGTTCCGGTTGATCCGACCCACGGAACAGCTTCCTCTTGATGTTAACGTGCAAGGGATTGGAGCACTCTACACACACGCATACCCTTAACGTACTTCTCAGAGAGATTCAGCTTGACACAGAATGTGACAAGGATGGCCCTTTGAAACACAGTTACAACTCTTTTCTGCCAACTGAGTGGACTGGAGCAACGTGAAATAAAGTGTCTTGCTCAAGGACACAACGCGCCGCTGTGAATCGAACTCACAACCTTACGATCGTGAGTCGAACACCCTAACCATTAAGCCACGTACTTTCACACACGCGCGTGCATACGCACAACACACAAACACAAACACACACAGACACACACACACACACACACACACACACACACAACACACATAAACACATTAACATCATTTTACCGCCCAATTTTCCATATGGGTTAGATGTAATTTGTTGGTGCAGACATTCTGCGGTGGGGCATCCTTCATGTCCCCAATCCTCACCTGTTTTAAAGCAAAGTAATGTTTCCTAACGGCCGGGTATGTTTTCATGGAAGATTGGCTTCTTTGACGGTGATGCTCGTTTTTACAATAACAGTGTGAAGTAAAGACTATGAGAACACAAACCTACACACATGCGCATGTGCACGGACACACACACTCACACACGTGATGAATTTCTTTCAGTTTCCGTCTACCAAATCCATTCACAAGACTTCGGTGGGCCCTGGGCTAGAAAGCAGAAGGTACTCGGTCAAGGTGCTGCGTGAAATTGAACTTGAGGCCACCTGGTTGGGAAGTGAAATTTTTAATCACACAGCCATGCCTGCATATATATATATATATATATATATATATATATATATATATATATATCAGGTCATCCCATAACTTCTGTCCGATTTTACCTTTTTTAAAATTGAATGAAATTTAATAGTATTTTAGAATGTCTAATGGAATTAAAATTCAGAAGTGGAGATTTCAGCCTTGAAGATGAAGATCGAGCAGGATGTCCAGTTGAGTTTGATGATAAGCTCCTTGAGGGATTACTTGAAGAAAATCCTACATTATCAGTTGAAGAATTGGCAATAAAGCTTAGTTCAAACCATACAACTGTTCAGTGTCATCTTCAACAACTTGGAAAGGTTCCTAAACTTGGAAAATGGGTGCCTCATGAATTGTCCGAAAGGAACCGCAAATCTCGAGTTGACATCTGCTCTTCTCCCCATTCTCGTGAACTCATTTTACCCTTTTTGGAGAGATTTGTGACTGGTGACGAAAAATGGATCTTCTATCGATATGTTAAATATCGTAAACAGTAGCTTCGTAAAAGGGAAAAAGCTCAACCACAACCGAGAAGGGAACTTCATGGGGAAAAGGTTCTTCTCTCTATCTCGTGGGATTGCAAAGGAGTAATTCACTTTGAATTGTTACCACCTAATGCAACAATCAATGCTCAAGTCTACTGTCAGCAATTAGAGTGTTTGAACCAAGTTTTGAAGAAAAAAAAACCCGCTTTAGTGATGTTTCGTCAGGACAATGCGCAACCCCAAACTGCAACGATCACATCACAGAAGATCGAAGAGCTTAGCTGAGAAAAAATTCCTCTTCCACCTTATTCTCCCGACCTTGCCCCTTCAGACTACCATTTGTTTCGTAGTTTACAGAATCATTTGGGGGGACATAACTTTCGCAAGCCAGGAGGAGGTCGAAACTGACATTTCAGAGTTCTTTGCTTTGAAACCAAAAGAATTTTACATTGATGGGATTAAAAAGCTTGTAAATAGATGGAAGGAAGTCATAGATAATGAGGGAAAGTACATTGATGATTAAATTTCAATTAAATATAATATTTGATCCCTTCCTTTTTTATTCAAAATTCGGCCCAGAACTTATGGGATGACATTATATATATATATATATATATATATTTATTTATATATGCATATATATTTCTGAATGAATAACTGTATGTAGACAGACAGACAGACAGATATATAGATAGATAGACACATACACGCACACATGTACATAGGTGAACAGAGTGTGAAAGGAATTCGCAGATATATTTGGTAATTTTTATCAAGTAGAAACTAGAGGAATTTAGTTTCAAGGCGGCGAACTGGCAGAAACGTTAGCACGCCGGGCGAAATGCTTAACGGTATTTCGTTTGCCGCTACGTTCTGAGTTCAAATTCCGCCGAGGTTGACTTTGCTTTTCATCCTTTCGGGATCGATAAATTAAGTACGAGTTACGCACTGGGGTCGATGTAATCGACTTAATCCCTTTGTCTGTCCTTGTTTGTCCCCTCTATGTTTAGCCCCTTGTGGGCAATAAAGAAATAAGAAACTAAATGAATTTTAATAAAAATGGCTGCACATATTCTCCCTAAGTTTTCTTATAATATTATTTCAATGAATCCACCTTGAGATTCGGTGACTTCTTTAATACAGGTTAGGAGTCGTTAACATGCCTATACTTATCCATTTCGGACATCATCCAAAGAATGGCAGCCTTCGTTGAAGCTATGATATTGTGAAAAAGTTGATTTGTTTCTTTCGACAACGCTCCAAATGTAGTGGTCCATGGAAATGAAATCTGGCGGGTTTGGAGGCGACACTTCTCAATTTCCCGCCTCACCTGTAATTTTAAGCCCAAACAACAACAATCTCGATGTTTTCTCTGTCTTTGCTTCTATCTACCTCACTTCAGTATCTGCTTCATCACTCTCCCTTTCTCTCTCTTTCTTCCTGTGTCACTATTTGTCAGTCTGCCTGTCTGTTTCTTTTCCTTTCTCTTTCTCTCTGAAGAAGAACAAGTGTCCGAAACGTTAGATCTGTCTTCTTCATCATGGCATAAAATTCGTTCCACTATTTTGTTCTTTATATAATAAGTATCCTGGTTGAAATTAAGAGCAGAAAATCTATAAAGAATAACAGTGAAATGCATTTTTGTTTGTAAATCTAAGGAGTTTCCATGACAACCAAAAAGATAAATACTTTAAATATGGCTTTAGAAAGAGATTAACATCGTAAAAATATCATGACCAAAAATCAGTGAGATATTTACTCTTGGTAATTTACCTTCTGGTTGAGACTCAGCTGTTTCTTTTTCCACTTGTAACTTAACATGATTAGGAATTTCAAAATTCCATGCTAAAATAATGTTAAAACTGTTCAACAACTATTCAGTTCGAACTGAGAAATTCTTCTGCATGTGGACAAAAGATAAAACCGAAGAATGCTTGAGCGGTCGTTCAACCTGCTAGAAATAATAGCAAAATATTTTTTTAACTGATTTCCAACAGTCTTAGCTGACGAGGTGACGGGAGACAACCATTAACAACGATATCGTTCTCTACCTACTCACCCCCAACTCTCTCACTCTCTCTCTTTCTCTGTCTCTCTTTCTAATTATCATCAGTACAGCTTTCGTAAGTAAAGATGAACTGATGACCCACTACTTTGTTACACACCGGTGGAGTCTCAGCTCAGAGAAAATCTAATGAAAGCAATGTCACCACCTTCGAACTCACCAAAGCTATTGATTGCATCTGGTATGCGAACGTTCTATTGAAGCTACTTTTCTGTTAGCTTCACCCGTTTCTCATCTCTCAGATAGACAGCTTCCTATCAGATCGCTCCATTGTGGTGCATTTTCCTGAAGATAGCTTTCTCCATCCCTCACTCTGTCAATAATCTACTTGCAGTCACACAACGTAAGATCTTCTTAGATGATTTTTGCCTTTCAATCCTACGTAGCGTTTCTCAGTCACACACCATCCACATCCAACTCACACATCATGTGTCAAACTTGTATTGATTCCACGAACAGAAGCCTTGAAAGAATATCCAATGAGATTGTTCCAATCTTATCTCATTCAACAGCCAGAAAACAGCATCGCACCATACACATCTGAAATATAGGCAACATCTAACTCCAGCCCTCATAATCACTTCAAATGTTGATCCATTTCACCACAACAGACCTTCCAGGATTTCTCCTATTGAAAGTAAATCCATAGCTTAACTAGAACCGCATCTTGCAAACTAATCAGTCTCTTCAGGGCTTGAAAATACTGGTACTTAACTTATCGACTGCGAAAAGATGAAAGGCAAAGTCGACCTCGGCGGAATTTGAACTCAGAACGTAAAGACAGACGAAATCCCGCTAAGCATTTCGCTCGGCGTGCTAACGTTTCTGCCAGCTCGCCGCTTTGCAAACGTTATAATTGCCCTTCACATGTAATTTGGTGAGGCTATCCAAGCGATTTATACACAAAATCGCCCCCTGCTGGTGTTAAAAAACTAAAATACAACAAACAAGAGAAGTACCTCTGTATGATTAAACATGAATTTCTTGTGGGGAAAGTAAATGTTATTTTTAAATTTAATTAATGCGAGAAATATTTTCCAAATACGCTTTGAGATACTTCAAAATTTAGCAAGAAGAATTCATTTTAAAAAATAATGCCAAAAACATGTGTGCGCGTGTGTGTGTGTGTGTGTGTGTGTGTGTGTGTGTGTGTGTGTGTGTGTGTGCGTGCGTGTATGTGTGTGCATATATATTTGTTTGTGTGTGTATGTGTGCGCGTGTGTGTGTGTGGGTAAGTGTACGCGTGCGTATGTGTGTGCATATATATTTGTCTGTGTTTGTGTTTGTGTATGTGTTTGTGTGTGTGCGTGTTTATGTGTGTGTGTAAGTGCGCGTATTTATGTGTGTGCATATATATTTGTTTGTGTATGTGTGCGTGTTTGTGCGTGTATGTGTGTGGGTAAGCGTACGTTTGTGTATGTATGTGCATATATATTTGTTTTGTGTGTGTGTGTGTGTGTGTGTGTGTGTATGTGTGTGTGTGTGTGTGTGTTTCTGTCTGTATTACATAAAATAATATTTTCTGTCATTCTAATTTATAACTAATGTCACAAGTTACAAACTTTTGTACAACTAATTTGCCAACATTCTGACCGGCCTTTTCTTCATTTTCTTTAAATTAACTTTATTATGTTACCAGGAATCAGAAAATTTGTAAGTCATTAGTCTGGCATTATTCCAAAACTAATTTAATGTTGCATAAAAAAAATTGCATCGAAATCAATACAGAATTTATTCATTTTGCCGTTATTAAAATTGATTCAAACGTCGAGCTTAACTTAGCAATACAAGAAATAACACTTGAATGAAGACTTGAAAGTTTTTGTACAAATAAGTTTTTACTCGTTAAAGAATCGTTTGAAAATTAGTGCCGTTGGCTGAAGGCATATGTAACTGGAAGGTGTTACGTCCAAAGCAGGCTGCGAGCTGGCAGAAACGTTAGCACGCCAGGCGAAATGCTTAGCGGTGTTTCGTTTACCGTTACGTTCTGAGTTCAAAGTCTGCCGAGGTCGACTTTGCATTTCGGGGTCGATAAATTAAGTACCAGTTACGCACTGGCGGTCGATGTGATCGACTCAATCCTTTTGTCTGTCCATGTTTGTCCCCTCTATGTTTAGCCACTTTTTGGGCAATAAAGAAATAGGTATTTCGTCTCCCGTTACGTTCTGAGTTCAAATTCCGCCAAGATCGCAATGTCGACTTCAACTTTCATCCTTTCGGCGTCGATAAATTAAGTACTAGTTACGCACTGGAGGTCGATGTAAACGACTTAATTCCTTTGTCTGTCCTTGTTTGTCGCCTCTATGTTTAGCCCCTTGTGGGCAATAAAGAAATAAGATACAAAATAGTATTGACAACTTGGAGGAGAGCAAACTTTGTATGCACTTCGTTGGAAAAACACTTGTTCTTTTATCTTGGAGTTTACGTTACTCTTTACGTCCTACACAGACATGCATCAGAAAAAGATACACACACATTTAAATGCATACATGCAAACACACACACACATATACGCACACACAGATACAGCCACACTCTCACACACGCCCACATATACAAACATATATATTTGTATATGTATATACAGATATATATATATATATATATATATATATATATATATATATATATATATATATAAACAATTGCAGCGTGGAAGGTGTTTCTTAAATGGTTTATAAACACCTTCCGTGCTGCAACTGTTTTCGTTCCAGCACACGATCTCAGATCAGGTCGCTTGCTATGCAAGTACATGTATGTATGTATGTATGTATGTATGTATGTATATATGTATATATATATATATATATATATATATATATATATATATATATATATATATATATATATATATATATATATATATATATACTAGCAGAAATACCCGGCTTTGCCCGGGTTAAAGAGAATAATGAAATCTAAAAATGCCGTCTAGACTACGCAACCCTCAACTGTTAGTAGCTACGATACCATATTTCTACATTAATAACTCTCCAATCCATGCCAGCATGGAACATAGACATTAAGTGGAATGCCAGTCTCTCATCTAGGAGGGCCTTGAAATCAATGTTACCAACTGGGGACTATGTGTGTCGTAGTGATAATAAAAAGACCCAAAGGAGGTCTGCAACGAAATAATTTTACTCAACACTTTGCAAGTGAATCAGTGGAGGCAAAAATGCGTCTCATTAACTTGACAATTTATGCACCACATTGCAGAAATCACAATGTAAGTATATCTGAAAGGGTAGTCTTACACTGTTGTACCGTTGAATTACAAATATTGCTCATCTGTTATGTTAGGGTTAAAACTTCATCAACATCAAAAATATATGAATTTTCATGGGAGTTATGGCCGTTATACATAGAATATAATTTCCAAATTTCATAAAGATCCGTTCAGTACTTTTGACGTAGTTTTGGATAAGAAAACAAATGACTAATGTGTGTGTTTGTGTGCATGTGTTTGTGTGTGATGGGTGTATATATGTATAGATATCTGTATGCATGTATATATATGTATATATGTGTACAAATTACATGTACATCTATATATATATATATATATATATATACATCTACACATGTGTATACATAGACATGTATGCATATAGATCTATATCTATATATATATATAGCTATGCATATACGTGTACATATACATGTATATGTATACATATACATCTCTTTCTCTCTCTTTCTCTCTTTCTCTCTCTCTGAAAGTATCTGTCATTACAGTATCGAAATGTGATTGTTTCAGTTAATAGAATAGTTTCATTTTTAAAGTGAAAGTATTTGACATGAGTGTTTTTGTTTCACTTTTGACACGTTATACTTAAATAGTGGAGGCGATATTATGTTGCCGTGGGCTCGAACTCTGCAAGAAGTTAAATTTTTTTTTTACTAAAACACAACTGGAACCCTAAGTAAGGCATCTGTAAAATTTGAATGAAATTGGTTGCGTAGTTCTCGAGTTTTAGGGATTCACACAGACAGACAGACACACATTCTCATTTTATATATATATATATATATATATATATATATATATATATATATATACGTGGCACTCCGTCGGTTGCGACGACGAGGGTTCCAGTTGATCCGATCAACGGAAAAGCTTGCTCGTGAAATTAACGTGCAAGTGGCTGAGCACTCCACAGACACGTGTACCCTTAACGTAATTCTCGAGGAGATATCAGCATGACACAGTGTGTGATAAGGCTGGCCCCTTTGAAATAAAGGTACAACAAAAACAAGAAGAAAGAGTGAGAGAAAGTTGTGGTGAAAGAGTACAGCATGGTTCGTCACCACCCCCTGCCGGAGCCTCGTGGGGCCTTATGTGTTTTCGCTCAATAAACAGTCCCAACGCCCGGTCTGGGAATCGGAACTGCCCTAGTCCGCTGCCCTAACAACTGGGCCATTGCGCCTCTATAGCAACCCCTTTCAGCGCATGTCCAGTCCACACACGCTCACACATGCGCACATCAGCAATATTTGTTTATTTTCTTGAAAATGGGGGTCATAACCCCGAAATATTGAATACCAGGTAAGTCTACATTAGTTCATGTATTTGTTTTCTTGTGATTTACCTTGCATTTACTTCGCATTGTTTTGGCCTTACCCACGATCCTTTATGCAATATGTGTGTGTGTGTGTGTGTGTGTGTGTGTGTGTGTGTGTGTGTGTGTGTGTGTGTGTGTGTGTATGTGTGTGTGTGTGTACATGCATATACTCTTTTACTCTTTTACTTGTTTCAGTCATTTTACTGCAGCCATGCTGGAGCACCACGCTTTAGTCGAGCTAATCGACCCCAGGACTTATTTTCTGTAAACCTAGTACTTATTCTATCAGTTCTTTTGCCGAACCGCTAGGTTACGGGGACGTAAATACACCAGCATCGGTTGTCAAGTGATATTGATGGGGACAAACATAGACACATAGACACACATACACACATATATAAACATATATACGACGGGTTTCTTTCAGTTTCCGTCTACCAAATCCACTGACAAGGCTTTGGTCGTCCCGAGGCTATAGTAGAAGACACTTGTCCAAGGTTCCACGCAGTGGGACTTAACCCGGAAGCATGTGGTTGGTAAGCAAGCTACTTACCACACAGCCACAAAAAAGCAAAAGACGAAGACGGGTGTGTAAACAACAAACAGATGTATTAGTTTAACGCTCGAGAAGTGAGAAAGTCTTTTACGTTTCAAGCCTACGCTCTTCGACAGAAAGGAACACAGAAATAAACAAGGAGAGAGAGAAAGAGAGAGAGAGAGAGAGAGAGAGAGAGAGAGAGAGAGAGAGAGAGAGAGAGAGAGAAAGAGAGAAAGAGAGAGAAAGAGAAATAGAGAGAGAGAGAGAGAGAGAGAAAGAGAGAGATAGAGAGAGAGAGAGAGAGAGAGAGAGAAAGAGATAGAAACCTATTTGCCGACGTAAATTGGCAGTCCTGACCTGGACGATGTTACTCCCTTTTTTTAGCCCCAGGAAAACAGCTAGTTACCAACGCACAACTGCGTCCTTATGCTAAAAATAGGTAGTAACATCATCCTAACCAGGACTGCTAATTTACGTCGGAAAATAGAGTTCATTCAATAGTACTGTTACTACTTCCTTCTCGCTCAGAGATTTTAAACTAATCGCTTTCTTCTTTACATATACATACATACATACATACATACATACATACATACATATAAACACATAATATATGCATACAATCAAGCGCAGACACCTGCATACATACAAACATGCACACATACATACATGTATACAAATGTTTGTCAACGAAACAGAGAATATTATCAGAGTATGATGTAAAATTTGGAAATTCAAGTTTCACAGCAGTGTGATCTTCAAGCAAGAACTGTCTTCTTTGGTCTTATAAACAGGAATGAGTTCATTCTTTGGTCTATGGCTATAGTTTTCACTGGCAAGTTTTTAATGATGTCTCATGAAGGCTCTGTGAAACGTTGTCGTCATTTCCTATACAAGTTCGTCAGCTGGATTCATTGTTCGTAATATGCATATCAGTCTTGCAGTTGTTTGTCTGTACACACACGCGCGCACACACACACACACATATATATACAAGTCTATCCGGCACTACATTCCTCCACGTTACAAATTTAGTTTGAATTAAATTTAATTTGAATTTAATTTGTGGTCCGTGGGAAGAGCCGTTTTAACGATGCGTCCTGCCATACTCTTCGAAACGCTTGTGTTAGAATGGTGGCAGATGATGAAGGAGATGTTCTCTATGTGGCCTGTGTGTTTTCTGTACTCGTTTATCATTTTGTCTACGGTTTGTTTAGAATGTCCTGCACCCAGATATGCATCTTTATATACAGGTAGATGTAAGTATGTACATACATGTACGTATATATGCATATACTCATTTATTATTTGCATTACATGTATATATATATATATATATATATACATAGGCGCAGGACTGGCTGTGTGGTAAGTAACTTACTCACCAACCACATGGTTCCGGGTTCAGTCCCAGTGCGTGGTACCTTGAGCAAGTGACTTTTACTATAGCCTCGGGCCGACCAAAGCCATGTGAGTGGATTTGGTAGATGGTGGTGGTCGTGGTGACGGTGGTAGTGGCTGCGGTGGTAGTGGTAATGGTGGTGTTGGTCATATATAGGAAGTTCACTCTTCTATTTCTTTCCAGTTTTGTCCTTGATTCTTATTTTAATGAGGGGAAGAGTCCCCCATAGCCATTCGATATTTAAAAACGCCTATTTTTATAATTGAATATTATTAAGAACTGTATCCAAAAAGGCTTAAATATTTTGTGTAGAAATATAACCAGTTTGTGAGCCATTCAAGAACACACAAAAACCGTTAGTTTCACTTCAACATTTAAATTTTGTGTCAAAATATTTTCGTCGCTTTCAAACCGCGGCCTGTTCACTGACCAAACTTCGTGCAGCTCGAAGTTTTGTCGCGGTTTGAAAGCGACGAAAATATTTTGCCACAAATGAAATTTAAATGTTGACGTGAAACTAACGGTTTTTGTGTGTTCTTGAATGGCTCACAAACATCTTCCACGCTGCAATTGTTTTTGCTTCAGCACACGATCTCAGATCAAATCACTTGCTATGCAAGTACATCTCCGTACAATCAGTTTATTGCATATAAACGAAATCTTATATGGATCACTCAGGAGGCATATGAGCCCTTGTTGAAAACCACTGGTTTAGACTGAGATCAATTCTAGTGGGTTCAGTGAACTGGGGCGACTAATTTGCTTATCATTACTCTTTAACACTTTATTTAATATTAGCGGCCTGTCAGTGGGCAGCCCAGCAACAAACAATAGAAAACACACAGATGTATATATGCTTGATAGAATTCTTAAGTAATGTTATTTCATTGCAAAAAAATTCCAATAAATAAAAACAGTTATGAATCATTAGAAATTAACATTTGAAGAAATCAGAAACAAATCTTATTAATTCTAACAAAGAACCGCTTTAGAAATATTAAAATCGATATATAATTGCGTTTTCTTTTAATTTCTTCTCTTTATTTTTGTATGATTACCAATATTTCCACAGAAATTCTTATTTTAAGAAAATTGATGAGTTCTTTCAAGCCTGCTTATTTCTTTGTTAACAATTTTTATTTAAAAATGATTAACGAACGTATATGACAATGATTTCTATATAATTTATATACTATGCAACATATGTCAATATATGGTGAATATATTCCCGTATATATGTTCACGTATACACACACACACACACACACATATATATATACATACATATCTATATTTTTACATACATATATATACTTATATACACACATATACATATATGTGTATATATATACATGTCTACGTATACGCGCGCGCACACACACACATATACATATATATACCCACACATACATACGTACATAGACATACTTTCGAATAAATAAAATCTGTTTATATACATGTAGATGTGCAATAAATGTCCGAAGCAATAAATATATACAAAAGCAGCAATTGCAGTAGAATGAGATACATCGCCTCCACCACCACCACCACCACCAACAACAACAACAACAACACCTTCAATACCACCACCTTCACCACAACCATCACCACCAACACCACCACCAACAACACCACTAACACCAACACCAACACCACCACCTTCACCACTACTACCACCGCCACCTCAACCCCCACCAGCACCCCACCCCCACCCCGCCCCTACCACTACCACCACCACCACCACCATTGTCATCATCGTCATTCTTATCATCTGATTAGGAAGAGCTTTTAATGTGAGAGTAATGAGTCGACTGTAATATATTATTATTATTATTATTATTATTATTAGTAGTAGTAGTAGTAGTAGTAGTAGTAGTAGTAGTAGTAAATTGACAGGAAAGATGAGTTGATCGGTAAATGGTGAGTAATAAGCTAACTATGGAGTTATGATAAAAACGTATAATTTGGTGTGGAATAATTCTTCAAATACTTTGAGTCTTTTATTCGGACTCGTTTCCTTTATCACACCAATGACGGAACAACGGCGATGGGGGGGGGGGACGAACGCTGGTTTTTGTAAGGCCAACATAAGACAGCTAATGGTGAAAGGCCACCGTGTTGATGCTGTTGTTGTTGGTGGTGGTGTTGGTGGTCGTTGTGGTGATGGTGGTGGTGGTGGCGGTGGTGGTGATGGTGGTAGTGGTCGCGATGGTGACGGTAGTGATGGCAGTGATGATGGTGATGGTAGTGGTTGCGGTGGTAGTGGTAGTGGTAATGGTGGTGTTGGTCATACGTAGGAAGTTCACTCTTCTTTTTCTATCCGGTTTTGTCTTCAAAATGTCTCTATATTTTTATAGATACTAAAGCGGTGAGCTGGCAGAATCGTTAGCACGCCGGGCGAAATGCTTAGCGGTATTCCGTCTATCTTTACGTTCTGAGGTCAAATTCCGCCGAGGTCGACTTTGCCTTTCCTCCTTTTGGGGTCGATAAATTAAGTATCAATTGCGTACTGGAGTTGATCTAATCGATTGGCCCTCCCTCCCCAAAAATTTCGGGCCTTGTGCTTAGAGTAGAAAAGAATATTAACAAGCATCAAAGCAGCAAGCTGGTGGAATCGTTAGCACTCCAGGCGAAATGCTTAGCGGCATTTCGTCTGTCTTTACGTTCTGAGTTCAAATTCCGCCGAAGTCGACTTTGCCTTTCATTCTTCAGGAGTCGATAAAATAAGAACCCGTTGAGTACTGGGGTTGACATAATCGACTTACCCCTCCCCTGAAACTGCGATCCTAGTGTCAAATTTGGAAACCAATATCAACAAACATCCTGTTATTACTTTCTTTATTGACAAACATCAATGTCCTACTCCCTGCCTTGCTTCTACATATTGTCCCTTGTTTTCCATATTCCTCCAATCGTTTTTCATATGATCATCTAACCGCCATCTAATTAGGATTGTTCCTCATTCAAATAAAACTTATACGTGTTTTCGTTCGCAGACATTTTTCTCTTTATTTCTTAACACAGCTCTTCTTTTCAGCTCCTCAGTTTTCAATATTTCACTTCAGCCAGTCGCCTAAGTTTTGCTATTATTAACTGCCATTGACCGAAATGTATGATTTGCCAAAGAAACAGACGTAATTGTTGCAGCGAATTCTACTTAAGAATAGTCATTAGTCTGTTTCTCCCACCTGATGCCATTTTTACAAAGCGTAAATAAGAGCAACTGTAACCATTGCCGTTTACAAAACAGTTTCGCTCAATGCAATGGACACTCTTCACTTTATCATGAAGTACTGACAGTATAGCTTATGTTTTTATCTTAGAATCAGCATGATGGACACTTGTTACCTTTACAGATGAATAAGAAGCCAAAATAAATCTGCGTTAATCTTTGTGATGCACTCAAGCCCTGTTCACTTCGTATTGCGGTGTATTTATTCAAATGACTTCATCTTCATGGACATTCACGAACAAGGTGGGGTTATTTTTTATCGATTCTGAAGTGCTTTGGAGTTTCAAAATGTAATAGTCAGAAATACTTGTGTGTGTGTGTGTGTGTGTGCGTGTGTGTATGAGAGAACAGAGCATGCCATCAAAGTGACACTGGGGTAGAAATATGGGAAGCCCGATATACCCATCATGGCAACCCGTCTGATAAGGGTACACCAGGCACATGCATCACAACCATATGTGCTCGACGTGCTGACCTCGTACTAAGATAAACAGCGCATGACCTTGCGGGTGGGGTCCAGTTAGGATTTTTTTCGGATCGAGCATCCCATCCTGTTCAAAAGGTCCCCGAATAAGGATTGCTTGAGGATGACGAAAAGAACACGCATGTGTGTGTGTGTACACGCACATACATATATACCAGCGGGCATTCGACAAGTTCAAACAACTCCCACCTCCAAGACTTATGGACGTGTAAACATACGGTTGATTGATGAGGGATCCACTTTAATAATTGAGAATCCCTTCGGCCGAAACTCTGGCTACATCCATGGTGTGTGTCCATGTGTTTTTGGATGTTTCCTATGGGTATGTGTGCGTGTTCCTCTGTGAGTGTGTCTGCAGGGTAGTTAACTTACACCGCCTAGAAAAACATTGAAATGTCAATTTTTACAATTTTGAATTTATTATTTATTTTTTCAACAATTTTGATCTGCAACCGTGTATCAAAACCAATAATGTTATATTTGGCAAGAGTCATAATTCATAAATCCTATAAACACCCAGCTACATCGATTATTAATTGTTTTAGAATACATGTCCCTTCTTTTTCTTCCTTTCTGTCTTCCTAAAGCTTTTGTGAAGCGAACTATATTCTTCGACAAACAGCCATTGGTTTGTTTATAGGTTCTATAATTATAACTCTTCCGAAATATAAAAACACTGAATGTCTGTATTTTTCTGAAATTTATATAAAATATTGATTCTAATTTCAGAAGTTAGTTGTCATTTAAGTCTGCAAAATTTTCTTAAACATCTGAGCTTACAATGGCTTGCAATACATCCGAAAACGATAACAGTTTTATTTCAACGGGAAAATTCTTTGCTGGTTTGATAATAAAAGTGCAAAGACACTTGGTAACATTTTCACAGAAATGCTAGCGGCTATAACGAGAATTTATTTTTATAAGAATCAATAGACTTTCTTAATTTATTATACCACTTCCTTTAACAGACAGCATAATCTTTGATGGCCCACCTTTTAGCTATTAGTCAGGAAATAGCAATTTTGTTATTAGAAAATGATATTTCCTCTTTATTAACGCTTTCCTTTTGATTTTTTACACGGAGATGACTGAGGAATATATGTGGTGTAGGAGAGAGAGAGAGAGGGTTAGAGAAAAAAGTCAGAAAGCGAGCAAAAGTTTTTCTTTGCGCACAGTTATTTACAGACACATTAAATAAAAGAATGTGCATGCCTCTATGTCTGTATCAGCGTGCGTATATATGCATGTATGTATATATGTGTGCGTGTGTTTATACATAAACATAGATATTCAGATAAATACACACACTAGAACCACTTCTTAACTTGGGAAAACATTTTTACAGTTGTCAATAATTTTTCTTTATTTTATTTTATTTTATTCTCTCCTATTTCTTTTTAAAAATTCATCTTCAAATATTTAAATGATGATTTTTTTTTTAGAGATTATTTTTAACAGGAAAATCGATAATTATTATTTTAAAATATCCAAAATTTCAACCATAAAAATTTGTCTGAATATTTAGCTGATATTGATCAGGAATATCACAATCAAAATATAGAGCCAGGTTGAAGTAGCACATATAATACAGATTAGCATAATCAATGCATTAGTCATAATGGTGCTGTTTCTATTAAATGCACTTAGGAACAATTGGTTCATCGTATAGTTGGTTCATAAAATAGAAACAATATACCGTTATCTAAGATTTTCAATGAGATAACCCCTGAGCAAATAAATGGCTTACTGCAGCTCAGTATATAGAGAGTCACTGTGAAGGCAAGTGGTGTACTGGTTAGGGTGTTGCACTCACGAATTCCAGATAGTAGGTTCGATTTCGGGATCAGGTGGCACGTTACGTTCTTGAGCAAAACACTTCATTTCACGTTCCACTAGTCCACTCAGGTGTAAATGGACAACACGAAATAGTCTTTCGATCGGGGGAGGAGGATAATGGCTTGGACACCTAGCCAGTAAGGTGGTATCATTCGAAGGTGAAAGCAACGCAAAGTGCATCGTGATCAGCGATGTATAAGAACATCATGACAAGTTCGAAGATGGTTTAGCTAACCGAAACTTCGAAGTCATTGTCAATACTATTCTTGGTAAAGAATTATATCTATATTTATATCTATCTGTATGTATAAATATACATATATGTGAGTGTGTGTGTGTTTGTGTGTGTGTGTGTGTGTGTGTGTGTGTGTGTGTGTGTATGTGTGTGTGTGTGTGTGTGAATATATACATACGTATACGTACATACATGTATATGTATATACATATGCATATGTGGGTACAGGACGTCACAAAACGTAAGCAACAAAAAATACGAAGTACGAAGACATAGAATATGAACTTTTTTGCGAGCAACGAAAGAAACAAACGGAAAATAAGACAAACAATATAAAGAACGACCCTTCATCAGTTGTCGGCTGTTTTTCTAATCCGTATTTCGAGTAATTCACGACAAGATACGCCTTCAATAAAACAGTTGTTCCCATAAAGCAAATTAAATAAAATTTGGGATTTTGCGGAGGGTGAAAATTATTGACAGAAACAGGACAGTGAAAATAAGCAGGAAGGGCTACTAAGCCTAAACGAGGTTGTGGTGGCGAACGCGAAGAAACAAGCTTGGACAGGAGACAGACAAGAATACGTCTTCCTTGTCCATCTGCAACGGGAAGAAAGAAACAAATACAAGTTAAGAGGAGGTAAAAAAACAAGATATATATATACATACATATAGATAGATAATGTATACAAGAGCTGTCAACTCATGTAACCACGAAAACACTTGAGTACGGTAATAGGGGTTTGATTTCTATATGAACCAGTTTAAAACTAACGGGTGACTAACAGGGGCTTCTGGTTGACTCCCGCAGAAGCTTGTCAGCGAAAGAAAAATGTATCGATTTTTGGTTGTAGGTACATCTGCAGCACTAAAACTTCTTTGAGATTGTTTACTTTCGTCGTTCTTACTTGCGTGCTTGTATCTATCTATCTATCTATCTATCTATCTATCTATCTATCTCCGATGTGAATGGATTGTTGACAAATCTGCTCCAAGTATGTTGGCTTTTTTTTTTTTTTTTCGAGTGGAAAAAAAACTGTTTGTTGTTAAATTTCTGTTATGAAAGAGTTGTTTAACATCTTCCCCTTTCAACCTAGGTAAATCTTTTAATAGGAAATTACCCCTTTGTGTGTGAATTTCTAAAATTTAAGAATTTTCTTCGGTTTTCTTCGCCACCTTCGAAGCGAAAATGGCTAAATCAAACCAGGAGGTCAGCATTCCTATGATGCTAGTCGTTCCACCTGAACGCACAGAGAAGAACGCCTGTCTGACCGTTTGTGAGGAAGAGTTTCCAACCCTCCCATTGCCACTGCAGGATGCAAATAATTCACACACACACACACACACACACACACACACACACACACACACACACACACACACACACACACACACACACACACAGATAAAACGACAGAAAACAAAAATTTAAAAAGAACGAATACAGACTTCAATGACGTAGGAGTGAACGGGTTGACGTTTGTTTGTTGCTCAAACAACCAGCCTCAATGGCTCTGTTACCACCACCACCACCAACAACAACAACAACAACAACAACAACGAAACGATTGTCGCAAAGCCGTCCAACTAATGATATTAACTCCACCACCAACACTACTACTACATCTTCTGCTGCTACTATCACCTCTGCTACCGAGACCCCCACCACCACCACCACCACCACCACCACCACCACTACCACTACCTCCACCAGGGACATCAACAACAACAAGAACAAAACAAATTTTGCTGAGGCATTAAAGCAAAAAAGAACTGT
>NC_142928.1:191035026-191057526 GCF_046866305.1 Octopus bimaculoides | reverse complement strand
AAGACAGACGAAATACCGCTAAGCATTTCGCCCGGCGTGCTAACGTTTCTGCCAGCTCGCAGCCTTACACTTTACGCAAAAAATATAAACAGAAAAAATATCACAGAATAAACAACACAGAAAAAAACAACACGTGACGAAATGAATAGCACTTCAGCAAAAGTGTGATGTTACTAAGTTTTGGATGACAGTCCTTTATCAGGAGAATGAGAAGCATTGGGGACTAACAGTATGAATGCTGGAATTATTTCATGTTCACATGGAAGCTTATAAGATTCATATAACCTCAGCAATATATACATACACGCATGCATACACATACACACACAAACACTAACACGCATGCATACACACACACACACACACACACAAACAAACACACACACACATGTATATATATATATGTACGTGTATCCATTATGGAATTAGGGACAACATGTGATGACAGCAGAAAAGAGTGATTTAAAGATATACAAAATTTGAAAGAAAAATAGCAACGAAGAACGACAGTGTGAATGAAAGTAAAACGGGGGAAAAAATGGATAACTGATAGATGATGATCTGTCGATAGCTATAATGTCGATTGCCAAACTTTAGTTCAAAAATGTAAAGTTTCGTCTTTGATTAAAAGATAGTTGTGTGTTTTAAACGTAAAACAGTTAAAAACACCTGCTCATTTGACAACATTTATTACTCGATTGATTTAGCGGTTGAATAGAGAAATTGCCGATGAAGCTGAACTTAAGTTTACAGTTTCAAGGCATGGTGCTTGTAGAAAGAAAGAAAAAAAAACGGTTATATTTTTCTTTCTGTAAGTTAACAATTAGAATACCAATAACTGAAAATATGTCGCAGTGTTCGCAACAGCTGCAATAACGGTGAGAGAAATAGTTTTAGCAATATAATCATATTATTTATTAAAATTCATTTTAGAATTTGTTGGACTGAAGCAGTACATGAATTAGTATTTTTTTCCGTTATTTTCCTTTGAAGACAAGAAAAAAAAAAAAAAAAAAAAAAAAAGAAAAAAGGAAAAGAAAAATACTATGTATTAGATTTACTTCTCTGCGTTTAGCAGACTGTTTTTTCACGTTTGAATTTATTTTTGTAAATGTCATTATTTTGTTGTACTTTAAATGGATGGAAAATATGATCACGATTATTTTGTAGTATACATACATATACATACATATATTCATATCTATCTATCTATTTATCTATCTATCTCTGTCTGTCTGTCTGTCTCTCTCTCTCTTTTTTTTTCTCTCTCTCTCTCTCTCTCTCTCTCTCTCTCTCTTTTCTATATATATATATATATATATATATATATATATATATATATATATATGACTTTCCGTATTCCCGAGCGTCATACTAATATATACTTTTGTTATTTACACCACCTGTCCTCGTCTGTTGTTATTTTTTGTATATTCTCCCATATATATATATATATATATATATAAAGATATGTACATTACATACATACATATATAAATGTTTCGTTCTTTCTCTCCGTTGTAGCTGGAACAAGGAAGACTTGTTCTTGGCTGTCTCCTGTCCATCTTGATTTACGCGTTCGCCACCACAACCTCGTTTAGGCTTAGCAGCCCTTCCTGTTTGTTTTCACTGTCCTGCTTGTGTTACCAATTTTGACCCTCCGCAAAATCCCAAATATGATTTAATTTGCTTTGCGGAAGCAACTGTTTTATCGAAAACGTATATTGTTGTCAAATGCTCGAAATACGAGAGTAGAAAAACATCCAACAACTGATGAAGCAGTATTAATAGCTAAGGATAATCTTTATTTCCAGATTAGCGTGGATGTCTTGTTAGAAACCGAATACTGTGTTATTAGCCTTGAGAGATTCGCTCCTAAAGGCGGTTGAGGAATAGAGGGATACACACAGACCGTTGCAGATGAGAATTATCGGTCATGAGTGACGTAACTCACATATCACGTGATTTCATTCTACTGGAAATCATCAGATGGAGACCTCCGACCACCAGTCAAGACTCGCTGCCACGATATATGAGCATCTTTTCAGACACTGATGTTGCAAATACCAACAACCTTATTAAAAATTAATTCTTACCGTTGGAAGCAGTATTAATGCCAAAAGATAATCTTTATATCCAATTTAACATCGATATCTTGTTGGAACACCGAAGACTGCGTTAGGCGTTATGTGTGTGCTTTGATACACCAAGGGCCCACATGAGAGGATCCCTCACTTGGTTTTATAAGAAGACATCCACGTTAAATTGGGTATAAAGATTACCTTTTGGTATCAATACCACTTCCGTTGCTAGTAAATGATTATGACAATAATAATCCTTTTTACTATAGTCACAAGGCCTGAAATTTGGTGGGAGGGGGCTAGTCGATTTTATCGACCCTAGTATTTCACTGGTACTTAATTTTTCGACCCCGAAAGGATTAATGGCAAGATCGACCTCGGAACATAGTTCGAACTCAGAACATAACGACGGGCGATATACCGCTAAGCATCTCGCCCAGTGCGCTAACAATTCTACCAGCTCGCCGCCGTGTATGGTGATGATGATGATGATGATGATGATGATGATGATGATGATGATGATGATGATGATAACATAATAATAATAATAATAATAATAATAATAATAAATTGTTATTATTATTATTATTATTATTATTATTATTATTATTATTATTATTATTATTATTATTATTATTTTGGTTCGGTTTAATTCCTGGTAGGATTTATGTGGGTAGCGGGCTACTACCTGTAACCTTAGATAGCCAAATTTTTTTAGCGGTCTTTCAAGTGTTTAGAACCCTCCTGATAATGCTGTCCCTAAGAGACACACTTTTTGTGGGAGCTCAACCGGCCATTCTATTCCAATTTCTTTCAACCATTTGTCTAAATCTTTGCTTACTCTTCCCAACGCACCAATTATTATCGGCACGACCTTTGCTTTTCTCATGATCCAAATTCTTCCAATTTCAAATTTTAATGGATTGTATTATTTTTATTTTTATTCCTCTTTCTTTACGATCCTGGGACCAAACGGGCATGATGGCTCGATCAGTAAGGAACATCACTTTTCCTTATCTATAAATGTTATTTAGAAATAATACATTTCTAAATCTCTCAGAGAGATTTATGAAGTAGTGATGCAATGAAGTAGTTGTATGCTGTCAACTTAATGTGACAGTTCCCAAAGGGAATAATACTACTGTTGGTTAGACCTAGGAAGCTGCACCGCTTCCTGTCGGCCTTGACACATTTCCTGTGTCCTTATGTTTACAACGGGTGCTTGTCTGATTAAGAATACTGCTCTTAAATTTATTACGAAGCTCAATGTACCTACCATGACTACCAATCTGATAGGGGTACACCAGGCACATGCACTACAACCATATGTGCATGACATTGTGATCTTGCATCAAGATAAACAGCGCATGACCTTGCAGGTGGAGGCCAGTTAGAATTTTCTTCAGGTTGAGCAAGGCTAATAGGCATGAGAACAGATACATTCTTCATTAGTAGAGCTCACATGGACTTCTTCAAGTTTCACTCGAGAAGGAAATTGAGAGTGGAGAGAGAAATGCTGTCCTCGAACGAATATATTGAAAAGCGGATGGAAGTTCGAAAATGGCAAGAGTGGATGGTGCCTCTCTAAGCGTAGACCTGTGAGTCGGAAAGAAGGAATTGGAGAAGGCAATATATATATATATATATATATATATATATATATATATATATATATATATATATATATATATATATATATATATGTATATTAATGTAAAAATCGCATGTTGACGCAATTATTCAGATCTATGTAAATATTGACATAGCAGGTTTAAGATAATCAAGTCCTTATATTATATACATCTAAACTGATGCTACTATATTCCAACCTTTCGTTGCTTTATTATGACCGATAATTTGTCATTAATTTCTTATAGTTATCTTCGACATTTTCTCTTTCCTTCTTTCCATTTTGTTTGCCTATCTTCAATCTATCGATTATATGTATATATCTAGATCAATAAATATTAACTTATTTTTCTACTTATATTCGATTTATTATCTCCATTATTATTTAAAATAATATTATGCTGTGTATTTACTCGACTTTACTCATTGAACTTCACACAGTGTATGTATATATGTGTGTGTGTGTGTGTATTAATATATATATATATATATATATATATATATATATATATATATATATATATATATATATATATATATAGATATATATATATATATATATATATATATATATCTTCTATCTTCGCTCCTTTGCGCCACATGGGCTCAACTCCCCTCCACTCTTCATCTAACCCCCTCCTCCTGTCTCTCTCCCCCACCCTCCCTCCTACCACCCATCTCTCCCCTCCCCCACCTCCTGCTCCGACTCCTACTTCTTTGTACGTCTCTTCACCTCTCTTCATACTTCTCTCCACTCCCACTTCTCTTCACCCCTACTCTTTCTCTCCTCTCTCTTACTCTCACTCACTCTCTTCTCTCGTACTCCCCCTCTCTCACTCTTACTCTCTACACTCTTACTCTCTTACTCTCTCACTCTCTTCCCCTCTCTCTCACTCTCTTTCTCTTCCTCTCTTTCTCCCCCCCATACCCCTCTTCCCTCTCTCTCACTCTCTTTCTCTTCCTCTCTTTCTCTTCCTCTCATTCTCCCCCCCATACCCACCTTCCCCCTCTCTCAATCCACCTTCCCTCTCTTATACCCACCCTCTCTCCTCTCTTCCTCTCTTCCTCTCCCCTCCCATACCCATCTTCCCCCTCTCTTACATCCACCTTCCCCTTCTCCCTCCTCGTCAACACCCCCTCATAAGCTCATCCCACCACACCCCAACACACTCCTACTCTACCTTCCCACTCCACCCCATCCAATTCCTTACACCCACCACCCACCCCTACCCACATACCCCACCCTACCCACATACCCCACCCTACCCACATACCCCACCCTACCCACATACCCCTACCCCACCCTACCCACAGACCCCTACCTCTACCCCACCCTCAGCCTAACCCACACTCCACCCATGCCTTCCCCACCTCCCAACACCCTCACATCACACCACACCAATACCCTCGCATCACACCACGCACACACTACAACTGACCAACTACTTTCTCCCTTTCTCCCTTCCCCATTTTCACACTACATACGTCAAGATCACCAGCATTCTACCTCCCACACACAGCCTCTCGTTCCCGATCACCGTTTGTTATCTCCCCCTTTCTTAGCTCTCCTGAAATAAGAATTTCTAACTTCCGGTCAGCCATTGTTATGATTGGCCATTATTATGATTGACCGTTGACTGAACACTATTCAATTTTTTTTCTCCGTGTTTTTCTCCTTGTCTCCGTATTCTTTCTGTTGAAGAGCGTAGCTCGAAACGTCAAAGACTTTCCGTATTCCCGAGATTCATACTAATATATACTTTTGTTATTTACACCACCTGTCCTCGTCTGTGGTTATTATTTGTATATTCTCCCATATATATATATATATATATATATATATATATATATATATATATATATATATGTATATATATATATATATATATATAGGCGCAGGAGTGGCTGTGCGGTAAGTAGCTTGGTTACGGGCTCAGTCCCACTGCGCGGCACCTTGGGACTATAGCCTCGGGCCGACCAAAGCCTTGTGAGTCGATTTGGTAGACGGAAACTGAAAGAAGCCCGTCATACATACATATATATGTGTGTGTGTGTGTGTGCGTGTGTGTGCGTGCGTGCGTGTGTGCGCGTGTGTGTGTGTGTGTGTGTGTGTGTGTGGTGTGTGTGGTGTGTGTGTGGTGGGATGAAAGAGTTGGTATGTGAAAGCACGTGGTTGGATGTATAAAAACCAAAACAGAGTGAAAAAACTACAGAAGACTTGTATTATATGGTTAAAGAATATACTTAAATCGGTATGTTAGGAAAATGTTATAAAATTTTGTGTGTAGTGACATTGTTTTGGAGAAAAAACCGATTTAAATATATTCTTTAACCATATGATACAAGTCTTCTGTAGTTTTTTTCATTCTATTTTGTCTTTTATGTATGTGTGTGTGTGAGTGTGTGTGTGTGTGTGTGTGTGTGTGTGTGTGTGCGTATGTGTGCGTGTGTATGCGTGTGTGTGCGTGTTTGTGTGTCTGTGTTTGTCCCCCCCACCACCTCTTGACAACTGATGCTTGTGTGTTTACCTCACGGTCACCTAACGGTTCGGCAAAAGGATCTGATAAAATAAGTACTAGGCTTACAAAAAATAAGGGCTGGAGTCGATTTGTCCGACTAAAGGCGGTGTTCCAGCATGGCTGCAGTCAAATGACTGAATAAAGTAAAAGAATGAAAGAATAAAAGAATATTCTGGAATCTGAGGATGGAGAAAGTCCATCTATAATTATTATTAACTACACTCACTTTGGTTTGTTTACATATATGATGTTAAGTGCAACGTTGTTTACATTAATAATTATAATATATATTGAAAAGAGACGTTAGAGCGTCCAACCACTTTAAGCTGAAAAATTATGTATGTCTGTATGTTTGTAGGTTCGTAATGTATGCATGTATGTAATGTATATATATGTATGTATGTATATATGTATGTATGTATATATGAATGTATTTATATGTATATATGTATGTCACACACACATACACACAGATGTGTGTGTTTACTTTCAGTTGAACAGTTACTAATTCATTACTGCTAATTAGTTTTTCCAATCATGCAAATTATAGTTATGAGTTTTGAAATGTGTTTCATAACGGAAAATGTACCGCAAGGTGCAAACTGATCCTTGTTATTAGCTGTTAGCAAAGTACGTTTTTATTAATGAATGTAGGTCACTACGACGATAGTGTCGTTGGTGCTTAAACCAGAATAAAAAATTCCATTGAAGTCTTTCCAGCCAAAGTGTATAATTCTTTCATGCAGAATGCTACTGCATGGTCTCATAGTCGAGAATTATTCGAATTTTTGTCACTTTTCTGAAGAGTTAAAGTCCATTGAAAATATTTCAGAAGAAATTTTAGATTGTAACGGCAGTTTGACAAAATCTCGGATTTTTTAAAATTGTATTGTGATACCTTTCGGTATATATAACTTTCCAAATAGCTAAAGTCTACTTCTATGTGACCCTTTTAGATAGACAGAGAGAGAGGGGGAGGGGGAGAGGGAGGGAGAGAGAGAGAGGGAGGGAGAGAGAGAGGGAGAGAGAGAGGGAGAGAGAGAGGGAGAGAGAGGGAGAGAGGGAGGGAGAGAGAGGGAGGGAGAGAGAGAGAGAGAGACAGATAGATAGATAGATAGATAGATAGATAGATAGATAGACTGTAAAATACATCCATCATACATGCTTAAATGGCGCCATAGGTAGTGCTTCTCACTGTAAAAAGAACATTAGGAAAGTCGGTTAAATTGTCTCTGAGGCTCCTTGAGCCTGATAATGCAGTACAGTCTGCATAACTCATGCCTGTGAACTGAATACCATGATCACTCAGCCATGCGCCTTCATATTAATTTCGTACGAGGACTGATCACTAAGTATCCGGACTTTTGCCATAGTTACGAAGCTAAAGCACGCAGAGTGAGTCCGCTGGGCAAACAAGGACCTATAAAAATTCACTGATGTTATTGCATTTTGCTTTCTTCTCTCTGTAGTTTTAAGATGAGAAAACTAATTATAGAAATTTATATTTCAGGAGGTATTCTTCGTTTAACTTGTGCCTGTTTCTCTCATTGGACTGTGGCCATGCTGGGGCACCACTTGGAAGGTTGTAGTGTAACAAATAGGCTTCAGTATCACGTATTTTCTTTAGGTCTGGTGTTAATTCTACCAGCTCTTTTGCCGAACCACTAACTTACGGACACATAAGGAAACCAATATTGATTGTCAAGTTGCGATAGGGGACAAGCACAAAGACAAGTACACACACACACACACACACGCACACAATGAGAGTTAACATTGTTTCTTATTTCTTTATTGCCCACAAGGGGCTAAACATAGAGGGGACAAACAAGGACAGACAAAGGGATTAAGTCGATTAGATCGACCCCAGTGCGTAACTGGTACTTAATTTATCGACCCTGAAAGGATGAAAGGCAAAGTCAACCTCGGCGGAATTTGAACTCAGAACGTAACGGCAGACGAAATACTGCTAAGCATTTCGCCCGGTGTGCTAACGTTTCTGCCAGCTCACCGCCTTTAACAGTGTTAACTTTGTTTCTCTTCACCAAATTCACTCACAGGGCATTGGTCAACCCAGGGTTATAGTAGAATATATTTACTCAAAGCGCCGCACAGCAGGACTGAACTCAAAACCACGGGGTCGCAAAACGAGCTTCTTAAACACACAGCCATGCCTGTGCCTGTGTGTGTTGTTGAGGTAAAATTGAAAGAAATGTGAATTGTCCTGTAGTTAACGCTTTCGTGCATGCTTAATTCTGTAATAATGGTGAGGCATCTCAGGCTATGTCACAGTTCAATTATATATTGCTTGTATTTCGTTCTAATACCACCTGAAGATATCTAAACATGTCAGAGTTCAGCTACTACATTACAGCACCGCAGATAATAACTTTAGTTAATGAAACAATTTAAGGTGGCAATCTGTTAATATTTCTAATAATTAATCGAATTATATCATGCTATAAATGTAGGAATTTGCGTACACTTGTTAGAACAGAAACTAATGAGAATGTTGTATTTAAATTCGATTTTATTTCTATGGGTTTTGTGTTTCATTAGATCTTCAAAGACAACACTCTACAGCCATGGTTTTATATTATATAAACTGAACACCCATCTAGGAATTAATGGGTGCGCATCTACACCATAGGATCTCAAAGTAGGCGCTACCCTCCCCCGTTAAGACGGTCCAGGTGGGCGCTGGTGCTTAAGGGGGCGATGGGTGAACGGTAGAGAAAAGCAGGCGTTGGGAGGAAGGCAGTGAAATAGGGGACGCTTTGAATTTATTATATCATAATATTGTATACAAATTATGTAATATTATATTAGATATCAAATGATTCATGGTATATATAAATTAGTAAAATATAAAATATTTATTTATACATAAAAATAGGGGTGGAGCGCTGAGGGTATTAATTGGCTATGAGTGGGGTGGTGGCCCCAAAAGTTTGAGAACCTCTGATCTACACAATCGCTCGACCAACTAGAAAAAACAGTCAAGACTGGAACATGAATCGTAATCCTTAATGCCTTTTATCCCCAAATCTCCCTTTACTTGTCCTATATAATGATATTCAAAAATAATGGATCCAAAAATACTGTTATAGACACAGGGCGTGGCCGTTTGGTAAGAAGTTTGCTTCCCAGCCACGTGGTTCCAGGTTCAGTCCCACTGTGTGGTACCTTAGGCAAAAATCTTCTACTATAGCCACGGACTGACCAAAGCTTTGAGTGTGGATTTAGGAGACGGAAACTGAAAGAAGCCTGTTGTATGTGCGTGTGTTTGTGTGAGTGTCTTTGTGTGTGTCCCCACCACCACCACCACTACTTGACAACTAGTGTCGGTATGGTTATGTCCCCATAACTTAGCGGTTCGACAAAACAGACCAATAGAGTAAGTACCAGGCATTATTAAAAAAAAAAGTAAGTACTGGGGTCGATATGTTTGTCTAATAGTTTTGAAAGCGAAGCCCCAGCATGGCCGCAGTCTAATGACTGAAAGGGTTTAAAGAGTAAAAGATAAAAAGGTACGTAAAAAAATAGATTGGCCCAGGATGGGATGGTTTTGATCACAACTACGTTTGACGGTGGTTGAGCTAGACCTAAACGACAACAATAACATCAGCTTAACCAATCACACACACGAGCGCGCGCACACACACACACACATACACGCACACACACACACACATACATACACGCACACACACATACACACATACACATACACGTACACACATACACACACACATACACACACACACATGCACACGCACATACACACACTATACACACCCACGCACACACACATGCACACACACACGGACACACACATACACACACATGTACACACATACGCACACATACACACACGCACACACACATACACATACTACACACACGCATACATACACACACATGTACACACATACACGCACATATACACAAATGCACACATACATGCACACACACATGCACACACACATATTCACACGCACACTTACACACACACACGCACACATACACACACATACACGCACACATACACACACACATACACAAATACATGCACACACACATACATATACACATACACACACGCACTCACACACACATACACACACGTACACACACGCACATACACACACTACACACACATGCACACGCACACGCACATACACACACACACGCACACACACATACACATACTACACACACGCATACATACACACACATGTACACACACACACACACACACACACACACACACACACACAAACAGTAGGTAATCATACAAATGCATTTCCATTGTAACTGGGAGAAATATTGAACGCATTGAACATAATCGATAGACAATCACACAGAAATTATGAACTTAGGAATCAATGAAGAGACATTTACACGAAGTCTCTGAACTTGCTAGAAAGAGCAGCCAAACTTTCCCTCAAGAGAAGGACAAATGTTCATAGCTGAAACACATCCAATCATATATTTTCTTAGCCAGAGTTGAACTCAGACACAACGTCTTCGGTTTTTATTCCGAACCGAAGACAACGAGCTGACAGAATCGTTACTGCACCAACAAGAAAAAAAAATACTTCTGAGCATTTTCCTGGCTCTTTACGTTTTGGGTTCAAATATCACCGAGGTCGACTTTGTTTTTCATCCATTCAAGGTCGATGAAATAAGTACCAGTTTAGCACTGAGGTCGATGTAATTATAGGCGCAGTTACCTCTCCTGATGGTGGCTGTCTAAATAGCACGCCACTAGGTGGCACATGTAACTCTAAGGTTTCGGCACTCAGCTCTTCCTCTTTGTCACCGTGACACCAGAGCGTGAGGATATGACCTCGCCAGCGCTTGTACTACACACGCGACAGCTAGCAGACATCGAGCAGATATGAGGCAATTCACAGATGAACATGGCCTTCACTTGTAAACACTTTTCATGTTTATTCAACTTGTATATATTTGTGACTTAGGGTAAAGGTATTCCAAAGTTACAGCATGGTTCTATGAATTCATTGTACAGTGTTCCTTTATCGTATGACATATTCCAACCTTCTGAACAGATTCATCATTAGATGGCTTCACCTCTTGAGACCATGACCATCTATATAATCAACTTCTCCGCCACTTATAATTGCTGGCCTTGTGCCAAAATTAGATTTACAGCAAAAAAGGGGCATTAAGTAGTCCGTTAACGCACACGATTCTTATCAAATTTCCCTCAGATTAAATAGCATCGTCAGGAAAAGAAAGGGCATATTAGACAATACAGTACTAAATGCGCTATGCCTGAGAAAAAGATTGGATGGTCATGGTTGGAGTTCTTTCAAATATACGTTTCCTCAGTTATGTATAAACTGGTGTTAAGCAACAAATGACAAATACCATCAAACATACCAAACCCCATAAAAGCATTCAACTTCGAATGCCAAGGGTGTCGTTGCAGTGCTCCAGTATGGCTTTGGTTTTGATGACTTTTACTGGTTAACTAACAACATTGTATCGGTAAGCTTTTTTACTATGATGAGTGACAAGTTTTGACATTTCAGACAATGCTCATTGGACGTTTTAATAGCAACACAGAAACAACATCATCAAATAAAGTTTGAAATTCGTCAACGAAATTACCCCTTCTCCTAGCTTCTGTGATATTTTCACAAGTGAATTTGGAACATTTTTTAATATACGCCTAAATTGCTCACATTAAAATATGGATGTCAAACACTAACAGCAACATCATTAAAACAATATTAAATTATAGCTTGATACTTGACAGGTACAAGTGAGTCTACTTGATCATTTTAGCTAGAGAAGCTGAAATATAAGATGTCCCCATCATATGTAGAAAGATTGTGCTTCCGTACTAAAAATTATTAAACTGTATCATGTAGGTGTTGAAGAGTGTAGGTCTGGTCTGTGGTGGTGACTGGTTGAATTGATGAATTCAAATATGCTTCTTGGGATGAGTTAAGAAGCAAACCGAACAACATCCGCAAACATTTAACAGAATATTGTATTATCGCACATAAGGACAAACTGCGTCAGCCTTTTACAGATAGCAACAGCAATAATTGCTTACTGGAAGGGAGATACTGCTTTGAGTTTATGGCAAGCTAGTGATGCGCCAACATGCGGCTTGCCCAACATAACTGGAAACAATTGTGTTAAATTCGTGACGACGGAGGTTCCGGTCATCTATCTCAAGCGTTCATTTATAGATTCATATTTTTTCTTTTTGTTCTTTTAGTTACGTATTTTGTTTTTGTGTTGTTCATTATTCTTCATTAGCGGCTGCAATATTTTATCGTCCACCGTATTTATATTTGGTCACTGTTCTGAAAATACAAATGTCATGCATATGAATAAAAAAAATGGGAAACATTTGTAAAAGAAAAAAAAAAAATTCTTTTGATTTTGCCCCTGCATACCAAGGCAGGATTTTATCAGAGTGTTATAATCCTTTATAACAAATTCTCCAAAGAAAATTTCATCTGCTAATGCTGTGAGAGCCAACAACAATAATAATAATGATAACACGAGTAGCTACAACAACCGCAACAATAGCATTAATGATTAATTTCTTTGATACTTCATCAAATTAGTGAAGAATAGGGCATGAACTAATTGAATGATTCAAGAGAGTACATTAGAAGGATTAAGGACCAGGAGGTTAGTGGCAGAATTTACACTCAGAAAAGACGTACCACTAAACTAAACAGCTAAAAGGATTAGTTATGTATTCTGCCACATACGTTAATATCACCATTAAAAGTAAGATTCATTTGCTAACCTACCTTGGTGTGTTGAAAGTATTATGACTTTTGTTTCGACTTGGTTTAGTCACAGTGATCATGGCAATAACACTAAACATGCAAATGCATTTGTGGTCATTTGTGAAGTTGCATGTGTTCTGTAGACAACAGCACTACAGCAGTAGCAAGAAATATTGTAAATACATCACGGAACACTATGGCGACTGATAACTTCAAGGAAGGAGTTTCTATATAATCACTTGACCTGCTAGAAGCTACAGCCAAACCGCCTTCAAACTACGCATCATCGTTCTTTTGTTTGACTTGCTAAGTCTGTAAGAAAGTGCAGTGCCCTTCATCCGGGCTCCTCCTTTGTGGGCTCCGCTCCCGCAAGAACAGTCAGCTTAACGTTGTTAATGTTCTGTTTAAACTGCGGAAGCTCAAGATCAGCATGAAAGACATGAGCAGAGAGGAGCTATCAGAAGGTTGCTGTCCTGAAGAAGGGAGATGGAGTTTAATAATTAGTGCAGGGTTGCGGTGTGGATACAAGGATTATAAGAACTGGACAAATAAGTGGGTTGGATGGCTGAATGGATGAGGTACAAATCCAGCAAGCATTAAGGAATGGAGGTCATAATAATCCAGGGGAAGAACATGCATCATGTAATGTAGTCAACCAAAATGTTGGGTTAGTCATGGTTCAAATGTTCAATCAGGATTTACCAAAAGCTAAGCAACAAAAGTAATGAGACAATGAAGAAAGCTTCGTGTAGTTGCTTGACGTTCAAGAAAAACTAGTCAAATCTCGCTCTAATGACATAGTGTTGTAAGGAAAATCATTGAAGTTAATGTAAGATCTGAGGAACGATGTTTTAAAATAAGATGGAGTGGTCATTGTTGGCTTGCCTTTGACCATAGGACTACATGATCAGGGTTGGCTTGAGGTCAAACAATAACATCCACAACAATGACAGAATCTAAAGATGCTGTGATACTGGAAATACGGTGACCGTGAAACATGTTTGTCATTAATATCGACGACAAAGGAAAGTGGTTGGCATTAGGAAGGGCATCGGCCTTGACACATTTCCTGTGTCCTTATGTTTACAAAGGGGAGACAAGCACCTCCACGCAGCTAAGCCTGCATCCAGAGACATGTTTATGGCGTTATTCACATTGAGAGAATCTCTCATAAGGACACATGGTGCATAAAAGCATTCGTCATTATAATTGTTAACAGACAAGAATTGTCTGCTATGGTTGCCGGATTATATTGAACCCAGTGTTCAACTGGTACTTACTTTATCAGCCCCAAAAAGACGAAAGGCAAATTTGATCTTGGTGGTATTTGAACTCAGAACGTAAAGATGAACAAAATGCTACTAAGCAATTTATCTGGCATGCTAATGATTTTTATTTCTTTATTGCCCACAAGGGGCTACACACTGAGGGGACAAAGAAGAACAGACAAACGGATTAAGTCGATTATATCGACCCCAGTGCGTAACTGGTACTTATTTAATCGAACCTGAAAAGATGAAAGGCAAAGTCGATCTCGGCGAAATTGGAACTCAGAACGTAGTGGCTGACGAAATACCTATTTCTTTACTGCCCACAAGGGGCTACACACAGAGGGGACAAACAAGGACAGACAAACGGATTAAGTCGATTTTATCGACACCAGTGCGTAACTGGTACTTAATTTATCGACCCCGAAAGGATGAAAGGCAAAGTCGACCTCGGCGGAATTTGAACTCAGAACGCAGTGGCAGACGAAATACCGCTAAGCATTTCGCCCGGCGTGCTAACAATTCTGCCAGCTCACTAATGATTCTACCATCTCACCACTTTTAGTTGGAGATAAATATTACCTTCTGTTACCAAAAATATGTTCATATTTTAAATATTTTAACTGCAATCTAGGGACCTCTTTACTATTTTCTTCCTAAGACTGTATAACTTAACTTTCTATGACTGCAAGAGATATATATATTTAAAATTTACATGTTCTATATATATATGTGCGTGTGTATGTGTGTCTGTATCATGAATATATACAGTATGTATGTTTGTATATTCGTATGCATACGTCTATGTGAATTCATATAAGTACGTGTTCCTGTTTTATATTTCCCTATCCATGTCTAAAAGTATCCATTACTGTGCTTCTACAGCCATCATCATGACAGTCCGTTCAGTCATGTGTATGGATTCATTTATGTTTCTGTTGAAGATGGATATAACTATAATCTTTTATGTCTCTTTATCGTGAAGTTACTGACTTCTTTCTCTATATTTACCACTGTACATTTTGTTTCTGAGATTCATTTTCTCGCTGGGAGTCTGACGACACTTTGAGTTGAAAAGCTACAAAATAAGCAAACTAACCAGAACACTGATACGTTACGTGAGGTTTTATATCTATTTAGATCTTTGTCAATCTTGTATTATATATATATTTTTTTATATTATGCTTTCCTCATGATCAAGTAGATTAAGCACATAAATGATAAATTGAAATCCAATACATAGACATACTGGATAATAAAAAATATATATATGACTCCATCCCAGAATCATGAATGTGTTTTGACAGGTATTGATGCTGGCATCGCATAAAAAATCTTACAATAATTTATCTCCCTATTCATTTATGGAGGTGGAAAGATGAGGTCTCTTGCCATTCATGAAAATGTAAAAGATGCATTGAACGTGTGAGAATACATGTACATCTTGAACCAAAGGCAGCTTCTTCATGATCACTCGGCCTGCTAAATATAACAGCTACATCTCCCTCGAATCACACTTTAAAAGAGGAAGTATATAATTGCTAACGTAGTGTTAGATGTGCATGCTTCAAAGAGCAATAAGCACCCATGTTGGTGCCACATTGATGGCACCTGTGACAGTGCCACATAAATGGCACTTGTGTCTGTGTCACATAAAATGCACCTGTGCCAGTGCCATGTAAAATGCACTTGTGCCGGTGCTGTGTATAAAGCACCCATGGCAGGCGACATGAAGTGGACCCCTTCTGGGTCATGTAAAAACCATCTGCATTGGGTTGCATATAAAGTACTTGTGTTGGTGTCATGCGAAAAGCACCAGTGCTGGTGCCACATACACTGTACCTGTTCTAATATCAGGGCCACATACAAAATACCCAGCACACTCCAGAAATTAGTTGGCAATAGCAAGGGTTTTTAGCCATAAAAACCAAGCCAAATCAGACAATTAGAGCCTCGTGCAGCCCTCCAGCTTGTCAGCTCTGGTCAGGTCACCCAGCCCATGAGAACCGGACGTTAAGTGATGATGATGATTATGATAGTCACAGCTCCAAATGTTTATCATATGTCTGCTGGATAAGGGCTCACTTAGTTTAAGCATCAAAATGTACACATATACAGCTAAACAAACACAGAAAAGTGGTTCAATAATGATCTGTACCACCTTCAAATGTCCAGTAATACAAATGAAATTGGATGCAGTAAATGGTGATGCAGTATTTTGAGAGCCTCTAGGAAATAATCAGCCATCGGGATTGAGTCAATGGAGTACGAAAATATGAAATTATTCCTGAAAAACAGATTCTACTTTGATCTGAAATCCTTCTAAACCAAGGAAAAACTACAACCTTGAAGCAATGTTGAATTGAATATCTTAAATATTAATTCAATACAGTTCTAAAAATCTTCAGAACTATAAAGAAAGATACAGTGATGCCAGTTGTGTGAAGCAAAAATAATTCTTCTTCTTCCAATTCTTCTTCTTCTTCTTCTTCTTCTTCTTCTTCTTCTTCTTCTTCTTCTTCTTCTTCTTCTTCTTCTTCTTCTTCTTCTTCTTCTTCATCATCATCATCATCATCATCATCATCATCATCATCATCATTATCATCATCATCATCATCGTCGTCGTCGTCGTCATCATCATCATCATCATCATCATCATCATCATCATCATCATCATCATCATACCTCAAGGTAGATTATACTGATGTACGTTAGAACAAATTGATTTCATTTTCAGTTGGTGCACAAAAGACAACACACAACCCCATTTAATGAACTGCAGAGTCTCTTCATCTCAAGGTATGTGTGAATAAGAAATAAACATTCATTGATTTCGGTTGTGTGAATAACTCAGTGTCAGTTCTGATCAAGGAAATCTTTAGAAACAAGTGACCAGCGAAATCTTTTGGTTTTACTTACCGAAAACACCAGGAAGGTGTCTGCTACCTGACAACTTACTTTGTCATGTTAGAGACAATAGCAACTCTAAATAATCTTTTCTACTCTAGGCACAAGGCCTGAAATTTGGGGGGAGGGGGCCAGTCGATTAGATTGACCCCAGTACGTGACTGGTACTTAATTTATCGACCCCGAAAGGATGAAAGGCAAAGTAGACCTCGGCGGAATTTAAACTCACAATGTAAAGACAGACGAAATACTGCAAAGCATTTCACCAGCGTGCTAATCTTTCTTATTTCTTTTATTGCCCACAAGGGGCTAAACATAGAGGGGACAAACAAGGACAGACAAAGGGAATAAGTCGATTACATCGACCCCAGTGTGTAACTGGTACTTAACTTATCGACCCTGAAAGGATGAAAGGCAAAGTCGACCTTGGCGGAATTTGAACTCAGAACGTAATGTTAGACGAAATACCACTAAGCATTTCGCCCGGCGTGCTAACGTTTCTGCCAGCTCACCACCTTGAAGTTACCAAAATATTCTTTTCTACTCTAGGCACAAGGCCCGAAATTATTGGGAAGGGAGTCAGTTAATTAGATCAACCTCAGTAAGTAACTAGTACTTAATTTATCGACCCTGAAAGGATGAAAGGCAAAGTAAACTTCAGCAGAATTTGAACTCAGAACATAAAGACAGACGAAATACTGCTAAGCATTTCGCCTAGCATGCCAACATATCTGTCAGCTCACTGCCTCTGAATAACATATGTATTCACTGCAGGTATGGCAGTGTGGTTAAAAAAGTTTGCTTCCTAACCATGTGATTTGGGGTTCAATCCCACTTCATGGTATCATGAGCAAGTTTTTTCGACTAAAGTTCTGAGGTGACCAAAGAACCTTGTGAGTGGATTCTTTTCTATAAAATACTGAATAGCTCATTGTTTGTATTCTTTTATTCTTTCACTTGTTTCAGTTATTTTACTGTGGCCATGCTGAAGCACCGCCTTTTGTCGAACGAACCAACACCAGGACTGTAAGCTTAGTCTGTAAACCAGGACTGTAAACCCAGTACTTATACTATCGATCGCTTTTGCCAAACCACTAGGTTACAGGGATCTAAACGCACCAACATCAGTTGTCAAGCGATAGTGTGGGGGACAAACACAGATGCAAATACATACATACGCACACACACACACACACACACACACACACACACACACACACACACACACACACACACACACATATATATATATATATATATATATATATATATATATATATATATATGATATGATATGGGCTTCTTTCAGTTTCCATTTACCAAATTCACTCACAAGGCTTTGATCGGATATTCAAGATATTCAATTTAACATTGCTTGAAGGTTATAGTTTTTCACGAACTAAAATGAAATCAATTTGTTCTATCATATTCTACCTTGTGGTATGACAAGAAGAAGAAGAAGAAGAAGAAGAAGAAGAAGAAGAAGAAGAAGAAGAAGAAGAAGAAGAAGAAGAAGAAGAAGAAGAAGAAGAAGAAGAAGAAGAAGAAGAAGGAGAAGAAGAAGGAGAAGAAGAAGGAGAAGAAGAAGGAGGAGGAGGAGGAGGAGGAGGAGGAGAAGGAGAAGAAGAAGAAGAAGAAGAAGAAGAAGAAGAAGAAGAAGAAGAAGAAGAAGAAGAAGAAGAAGAAGAAGAATTATTTTTGCTTCACACAACTGGCATCACTGTATCTTTCTTTATAGTTCTGAAGATTTTTAGAACTGTATTGAATTAATATTTAAGATATTCAATTCAACATTGCTTCAAGGTTGTAGTTTTTCCTTGGTTTAGAAGGATTTCAGATCAAAGCAGAATCTGTTTTTCAGGAATAATTTCATATTTTCGTACTCCATTGACTCAATCGCGATGGTTGATTATTTTGTAAAGGTTCTCAAAATACTGCATCACCATTTACTGCATCCAATTTCATTTGTATTACTGGACATTTGTAGGTGGTACAGATCATTATTGAACCACTTTTCTGTGTTTGTTTAGCTGTATATGTGTACATTTTGATGCTTAAACTAAGTGAGCCCTTATCCAGCAGACATATGATAAACATTTGGAGCTGTGACTATCATAATCATCATCATCACTTAACGTCCGGTTCTCATGGGCTGGGTGACCTGACCAGAGCTGACAAGCTGGAGGGCTGCACGAGGCTCTAATTGTCTGATTTGGCTTGGTTTCTATGGCTACAAACCCTTGCTATTGCCAACTGAGTTATGGTGTGTGCTGGGTATTTTGTATGTGGTCCTGATATCAGCACAGGTACATTGTATGTGGCACCATCACTGATGCTTTTCACATGGCACCAACACAAGTACTTTATATGTAATCCAATGCAGATGCATTTTAAATGGCTCAGTTCAGGTGCTTCTTAATTGTATGTATATATACTGTATACACAAGGTGCATAAGATATTTGAGGACAGATTTATGCTTATAAAAAAAACCCAGATGTTTAATAACAGATAATAACTTAATTTATCAAAAAATGCTATGTGGATAAAAATAAAACTTTCTTTTCTATAATGTCATTCAATAAAGCCCCTTCAGCTTCAACAACTGCTTCTATATGAGATCTAAATCATCTACATGCTTGAATCAAGTGATCCTGGTTCATTTTGGACATTATTCTGACCATGGCAGCTTTCAAAGAATCTTGGTGTTATGGACGTGTTCATAGACCTCTCTCTGAACAATGCTCCACATGTAATAGTCCAATGGATTGAGATCTGGGGAATTAGGAGGCTAAATGTTAGGGGTTGTGTGATCATGAACATTTTCAGCTATCCATTCTTGTGTCACAAGAGCCATGTGTGATAGTTCAGAGTCTTACTGAAACACATATGGTCTTCCATTGCATACATTGTCTATCCAGGGCTTAACAATTATTTCCAGGCCCTCAATGTAGGTGGCAGAGTTAACTCTAAGGCCTCATAGAAAGAAGTAAGGAGGCATCACATGTCCTTCATTGCTGACAACCCCTAAAACCATGACAGTTGCAGGAAATTTTGTATGTATAACACTTGGAACTTCAGAAGGGTCTGCACATAACCATCTGTCATTTCTTATGTCAACTTTTTAATCTTGAGCGAAGTTTTTCACGTTTGAAAAAAAAAAAATTCAAATCTTCTGCTGGATTTTTCTGTTTCTTTAAAAGCCTTTTAGATCTGATGCAGTGATTTTCTTTTGTTTTTTTTCTGACAAATTGACATTTCTTCATCATAACCACTATGCCATATGCCCACGGGCATAAGGCATAGTGGTTAAGAGCACGGGATACTAACCCCAAGATTCCGAGTTCCCTAATGCCAACCACTTCAAGAGTATAATGGGTGCTTTTACGTGCCACCGGCATGGGTGCCATTTGCATAACACTAGTATCTGCCACGACTGTGATTTTGCTCGGTTTGATGGCTATTCTTCTCAAGCATGAGATAATGCCAAACATCTTGGTCATGGCCATGATGAGGCCCAACGCTCAAAATGACCTCAGCCATCTTGCCTCTGTGAGACTCGTTTGAAAAGAACTTAGCCACTTCATCTCCATGAGGCCTAACACTCGTAAGGAACTCAGCCACTTTGCCTTCAGGAGACCTGCTCAAAAGGACCTCAGTCACTTTGCCTCTGACAGGCCCAACGCTCGAAAAGTACTCTTGTTATCTCTCCTTCTTCTTAACTCTCCTGTGTGACCCTTCTGTCCGGCATTCACCATGATAGATCGCTGACCACTACACTCATTTTTTTCTCTCCTTGTTTCTCTCCCTGTTTCTCTCCTTGATTCTTTCTGTGTTCCTCTCTGTGGAAGAGTGTAGGCTCGAAACATCAAAGACTTTTTCAATTCCTGAGCGTTATACTAATACATCTGTTTGTTTTCTACACCACCTGTCTTCGTCTGTTGTTTTTTTTTTTGTGAATTCTCCCTATATTATATATATATATATATATATATATATATATATATATATATATATATATATATATATATATATATATATATATATATTCGTATATATACATATATATGTGTGTGTGTGTATTCATGGTGTATTTGTATGTAGCCATTTCTTGATGTTGTATGATGGTTTTAACAAGCATCTCTGCCACACATGTAAGGCTCTTCATTTTCAGTCTTCTGTGAGAAACACGTCTGGCCATGGGAATTATTGGCTTACTTGGAAGCAGATGAAGGTTGCCAACAGGAAGGGCATCCAGCCATAGAAAATTTACATCAAGAAATCCTGTCTGACCCATGCAAGCATGAATAAAGTGGACGTTAAATGACGGTGGTGAGGATTAGTTGCTGTTTGAGCTGTTTGTTTGCTTGGTGTTTTTATTTATTTTCTATCAGTTTAATATAATTATTTTTTCCGTATACTACAAATTCACAATATCTATCTTCTGTTATCAGCTGAGACAAGCAGAGGTGGGATTAAATCTGAATATAAAACTGTTAAGCTTCTAATCAGAACTGTAATCCTTTAAACACATTTCAATCAGTCAGTCTGATTCAGCATTTTACTATTATATCCATATACTTCTTTTATCTGATAAATTAAAAACGGTTTCATCCTGCCAACAAATTTTGTTTCCAAGAAAACAAAAGCATATACAGGAGACAAGAGGTCTGTGAGATTTAGGAAATGCTTTCTTTGAGATTGATAAAAGATGAAGAACAAGGAAACATATAAGTAACATAATCCATCGTACAAACGTGTTGAAAACTCTGCTTCTCAATAAAATATACAAAAAGTTTGTGAGGAAAACAAACGTATATAAAATGATAAAATACCCAATGGTATAATAATTGTAATCAAATAAAATTTTCTTTGATATTTTATTAGTAAGAAACTAAAACATTTAAAGTAGATATAATATCGTTATTTTTGTAAGTTTCTAAAACTAAAGTCCATCTATTTTTATTTTATTTTATTTTATTTTATTTTTTAGTTTGTTGAACATATGATACTGGTTGTTAAATGGTTTCATGAAAGCAAAACATTAGTAACAACTTGCAGAAATTAGTTAAATTGTGTAAGAAACGTTTTAACACATAAATAGTTTTGTAGTGATCCTCTTGTCATCAGGTGAAGTCTTAAGTGCTTGTTCTTTTCACTCTTTTATAGGACCAATTAGATCACAGTATCTCTCAAAACACTGCCAATCAGATCTCTCCTTCTCTTTCTTTATAGTGAAGATAGGTGGCTTAGTGGTTAGCACATTCAGCTGACAGTCGTAAGATTATGAGTTCGATTCCTGGTGATGCATTG
>NC_142928.1:190887526-191032526 GCF_046866305.1 Octopus bimaculoides | reverse complement strand
GTATGTCTACATAGAGATGTAAGTATGGACATATATGTATGGATATATGCATATGTTTATATATTATTTATATTATTTATGTATATGTATGTATATGTGTGCATGTATGTGTGTATGTTTACATGTATTCATATCTAGGCATCACGTGATGGTTGTAAATGACCATCATCATCATACAAGCAATGTAGTTCCTTTCCATGAAATATGTGTCTCACTATGTCTTGGTACATAAAAATATGTGAACTTCAGAACATCACTTTTTGTAACTTTAAAATGTATCAACATGATGAAGGATGTCCCCAGGCTAAATGATGTAATTCGTTCCTGCAACAGTAAGGCTCCCGTATTCAAATATTGTATATGATCAGTGAATATTTTCACTGGAAAAAGGATATACGTATTTGCATCGGGACATCTTTCGCATCGAAGATCGGTGATTGTCGTACGCTGAGGACGGGTAAATACCCAGAAACTCGAGTCCGTACGTATCACAGATCAAGATGGGAAGGATGACTTCCCTTTGCAAATACAGACAGGACACAGATGTGTGTCAATAGCCAACTGGAGGAGATGTTCTCCTGGGGCTAAAAGCAACAGTAACATCCACCCTTAGGGTTCAGCCGCATTTAAGTGGCAAATATACTTCACGTTGTCGTGCAGTTACTGTTAATACCTAGTTCAGAGATTTAACACACACACACACACACACACACACACACACACACACACACACACACACACACACACACATACATACATATATATATATATATATATATATATATATATATATATATATATATATATATATATATATATATATGAAGACAACTAAGTGTTGTCAATGAGAAAAATGATGTAGTGGTATAATTATAGTAATATTAGAATATAAATCATATTCGACTGTAATATTATGTGTAATGAACTGAAAAGTCTTATTCAATTTGAAGTAGATATGTGACATACTATTAACATATTCAATTTCTTCATACCTTCCAATCTATACCTTCTAATAGAAAGTTCAAGCTTCGTACCCAAATAAGAGAAAATAAGGTTTTTCTATAAATGAAAGGAATATTAGAAAAAGGTAGTTACGTGTATTGATGCCCACAGAAGCCCACAAAATCCTGTCGGGTATTAAAGTTTTTCAATTTTAATAACTTATGAGAATGTGGCTCACGTTTGGATAGAAATTCTTATGGATCTGACTTCTTAACCCAGCATTGCTTCTGAGATGAAATATTTTCACCTGATTTATGCTGTTAATACCGTTTTAACAAGGTTATAAAGAATAGGCTTAAAATTTCATTTTGGTTAAGCTGAAGCCAGTAATATTCTAACATTCTTAGATTGTAATAATGTTTCCCTCTTTAGTGACATGACTGCCAAAGGGTAATATTTATTTCTCACTTAAAAGCGGTTGCTGTGTTAGAACACGCAATACTGCGTTATTTACCATGGACTTGTGGTGCATGTAAGCACTTGTGTTTTTATCGCCAGGACAACCAGATCATGTGATTTTGGCCTTCTTTGGTCTTGTCAATAGAAGACGCCCAGCTGAGAGAGAGAGCACTGATTCTTCCATCAGTGATATACATACAAACTCAGTATCTATTTAGGAATTGGTGTCACAAATATCCAATGGGTTTATTAAGAAATAAATAATTGTAACACAACCAAAAGGTAATATCTATCCCCACTTAAAAGTGACTGTTCTGTTAGAACACGCAATACTGAATTATTTATCATAAGAGAACCTCCCATTTGGACTTGTGGTGCTTATTATCATCCACTGCTACCGCCAGAACTATGGCTGTGGTGGACAATTATCTCCCGCTAGCAATATAAACATGAATGCATATATGCACCGCAAGTCCATATGAGAGGTCCTCTCATGGTAAATAACGCAGTATTGTGTGTTCTAACACAACCATTTTAAATGAGAAATAAATCTTACTTTTTGGCCTTAATACTGCATATATATATATATATATATATATATATATATATATATATATACATACACCATACACACACATACATACATATATATATCCCATGCCAGCATGGAAGATGAAACATTAAATGATGAAGATCACACACACACACACACACTCACAAACACACACACACACATACGAATGCAAACACACATACACACACAATCACACACGCATATACGCACACGTGCACACACAAACACACACATATACTCTCACACACATACATATACACACTCAAACATACACACACACAAACACACATACACACATACCCCCCCCCCATATATTTGATATATTCATATTTACTTACTCCTATAAATGTTCTGAGAACACACACCAATTCCAACCTCCTGAATAAACCGAAATGTAATAAATAAATTCTTCGGCTGAAATCACTACAGACAAATCTACAGTTACAGAATAGAATCTGTAATGATTATGAATAAATACACCAGAAATTGGTGCCATAAAAATAGTTCCAGTGTTCAACTTGAAAGTATTTCAGAATTTATTGTTCTGTACGAGCGTTGATTATTGCCTGACTCCATTTTCTTTTGATTTACTCTGGTCTTTTATAACACGAAACAAATATGTACTATTAGTATAATTAGTACTTAGAAACAGTACATGTATTATTTAATGTGTCTCTTTGTCTGCATGTAGAGTGGAGAAAGAGACAAGATAAAGTACCGAGCGACCCAAACTGATGGCATGGTTTAAATAGAGATATATTGTATTTATGTCATTAACCCACTGAGGGTTGAAATATTTATGTAGACTATCACCATTATAATTATAATAATATTCTTCATCCAGGGTGGCGAGCTGGCAACATCATTAGCATGCCGGGTGAAATGCTTAGTGGTATTTCATCAGCAGTTACGTTCTGAGTTCAAATTCCATCAGTTGTCAAGCAGTGGTTGGGGATATAAACAAACATACACTCATATATATATATATATATATATATATATATATATCATGCTCATCATCATCATCGTATAACGTCTGCTTTCCATGCTAGCATGGGTTGGATGATTTGGCTGAGGACTGGCAAACCAGATGGCTGCACCAGGCTCCAAGCTGATCTGGCAGAGTTTCTACAGCTGGATGCCCTTCCTAACGCCAACCTCTCCGAGAGTGTAGTGGATGCCTTTACGTGCTACCGGCACAAGGGCCAGTCAGGCGGTACTGGCAACGGCCACGCTCAAAATGGTGTATTTTATGTGCCACCTGCGCAGGAGCTAGTTCAGCGGCACTGGCAACGACCTCGCTGGAATATTTTTTTTTCACGTGCTACTGGTACAAGTGCCAGTAAGACGACGCTGGTAACAATCACGCTTGAATGGTGCTTTTTACGTGCCACTGGCACAGGAGCCGCCAGTTAGCTGCCCTGGCAGCGATCATATATATATAGTTCTGGGTTCAGTTCCACTGAATGCTGGACCATATGGTGGCTGGAAAGCAAACTTCTTACCTGACAGCCACTCAACCCTCAGTGGGTTAATGACATAAATACAATATATCTCTATGTAAACCATGCCATCAGTTTGGGTCGCTCGGTACTCTATCTTGTCTCTTTCTCCACTCTACATGCAGACAAAGAGACAGACTAAATAATACATGTACTGTTTCTAAGTATTAATTATACTAATAGTACATATTTGTTTCATGTTATAAAAGACCAGAGTAAATCAAAAGAAAATGGAGTCAGGCAATAATCAATGCTCATACAGAACAATAAATTATTGAATACTTTCAAGTTAAGCATTGCTGGTATTTTTATGGTAAACATTTAACACGTGTGAGCATGGAAAATTAGGCAATAAAATGATGATGATATTTGTATATTTATATTTGTATTTTCATATCTCCTTGTCTTGACACCATATGAGGGTTGTAAACAAGTGTCTCCCTCATACAAGCGGTGTCGTTTGTTTGCAACCGTCTGTGTAAACACGTCTGGCCAAAGAGAAATATTAGGCTACTTATAAACAGGTGGGGATTGCTGACATGAAGCAGATCCCACGATAGAAAATCTGCCTCAATGAATTTCATCTGACCCATGCATGCATGAAAAATCGAAAATTAAAACGATGATAATTTTATACTATGGTTCACCAACTGTGATATAAATTGAAACAAGATCTACATGAATGTAGAGTTTACCTTATGATTGTCAGTAAATTCTATTCAGTAATATGTTATTTAAGTGGGTTTTATGCAGGTTGATTTTGTAAATAGTTTTATTTGCATTGGGGCCTGATGCAGCCTTCTGGTCTGCCAACCCTCAGTTAAACTGTCCAACCCATGCTAGCCTAGAAAGCGGACGTCAAACAAGAATGATGATGAGGATGATGATGGCTTTGTAAAATGCTTTAGAAACTTGTTGATGCTCAATGTTTGTTGATTCATAACAATCAAGTTCAATCGATAGACACAGGCAGCAGGTCAGGGAAATCCTACAACTGGAACCATATAATCCAGAACGACTTGCTTCATGGTTGGGTGGTTGGTAACTAAACCAGTACCTTACCTGGCTTGCCGGATGAAGAAAGTATTGTGGACACTCTGCAGGACTAAAAACCAGTCCTGACAAAGGGCAGATGAGCTCACGTGAGCCAACTACCATCCACACGTATGATGTCATGCAAAAACATCCCATGCATGGATTGGCAAACCCTGCAGCCAGTCCAAAACCGTAGCAACAAAAACTGCAATGAAAGGCATAATATGATTGAGAAATGGAGTTCATATCCGCAAATGGTATGGCATGAGGTGAAAGGTGAGCAGAAGGCTTTGATATCTTCATATTTCTTTCTGTGTAGTTTCACAATTGTGGAGGCGCAATGGCCCAGTGGTTAGGGCAGCGGACTCGCGGTCATAGGATCGCGGTTTCGATTCCCAGACCGGGCGTTGTGAGTGTTTATTGAGCGAAAACACCTAAAGCTCCACGAGGCTCCAGCAGGGGATGGTGGCGAACCCTGCTGCACTCTTTCACCACAACTTTCTCTCACTTTTGTTTCTGTCGTGCTTGTAATTCAAAGGGTCAGCCTTGTCACGCTGAATATCCCCGAGAACTACGTTAAGGGTACACGTGTCTGTAGAGTGTTCAGCCACTTGCACGTTAATTTCACGCTCAGGCTGTTCCGTTGATCGGATCGACTGGAACCCACGACGTCGTAAGCGACTGAGTGCCAACAACAACAACAACAGTTTCACAAATATAGAAAGAAATGATAATTATTAATTGCCTCTCTCTGGCTCTTTTCTTTTTCTGGTAGCTTAGTTAATAACATTTTATTTGCTTTATATTCGATAACTTACACAAAATAATCATTTCAGATACCTTTAAAGTTTCTTATAATAATCTAAATCAATGGTTTTCAACCCTAACAAACAACCTCTTATCACACAGTCATGCCTGTGTCTATATTTTGATGAAGTTTCTTGGGAACGAGAAGGAGTCATGGTTTTTTTCTTTCTGTTGCCTTCTATCAGTCTATTCAGTGTTTCATCCGGTTGTCTCCTCATTCTTGCTTTCATCCTTGAGGTCCAAAACCTGTTTAACCCCTAATTAGGGAAACTGATCAACAAGACATCAGGATATGTCCACATACTGGTAGACCTGTGTGATGCAAAGTCAGAATGAATATGGGAGTAGTACTGATTATGGAGTAACCTCATACTTCCACAAACTCCTGGACGCCCAGGCTGGAGCTTCAACATCAGTTGAAATTCAAAGTCTTGTTTAGGACGAAACAAATCTATAGGTCGTAATTGTATGACAGAAGTTCATGTAGAAGTGCTTTATGTTCCATTAAATAGCTATACATTAATAACTATGGAAGTCCAAGCAGCTTTGAAAATAATCAAAGAAAAGAAGCTGGAATTTGTATTACATTCTTTCTCTTGGGACAAATACATTCAACATTTCATCATAATAGAGAATTAACTGTTTCAGCGCATCTCAGATGTTGTAAGCCCCAGAGGCTGGATAAAATTCTGAGACAGACAGAAATGTACGGCATTAGTAATATGCAAATGGAGGTTGACAAAAAAAGCTAGGTTTTGTGGTTGTGGAAATTTCAATATTATTACACACACACAAACATATACACAAATATATGCTGCATACTCACATGTACACACACATATATGCGCACACTTGTACATATATGCACGTATAATTATGTAGACATAGGCTTGTATATACATGTAATGTATACAAACACAGACCCACATGTACAGACCCACAGACCCACATATACAAAAAGAAAAACATCACAAATATGAGAAAAATGGATGAAACTATCAAAGGTTTGATGTCACAAAGAACAAGCACTCAGAATGTTAGTGTTTTGTGTTTGAGAGGGACACACAGACACACACACGCACCCGCACACACATGTATATATATGTATACATGTGTGCATGTGTATATATATACACACATACATACGTATATTCTATGTATACACATATTATTACATGCACACAAACATAAGTGTGTGTGTGTGTGTGTGTGTGTGTGTGTGTGTGTGTGTGTGTGTGCAATCTAGACTGTGTGGTTCAGAAGCTTACTTCCCAACCAGCATGGTGTCAAGTTCATTCCCACCTTGTGGCATCTTGAGCAAGGGTCTTCAATTAGATCCCTGAGCTGACCAAAGGTTTGGGAATGGATTCGGTAGATGGACACCAAAAGAAGCCCCCATTTTGTTTTCTCTTTCCTTTTTTCACAATTTTAATTTTCCCAACACTTTTATCTCATTTTTTGATATTTTTCTGATAAAAGACTAGCATTCATATATGCGTGTATGTGTATATATATATATATATATATATATATATATATATATATATATATATATATATATATATATATATATATATATATATATATTTATATTTATATGTGTATATGTGTCATCATCATCATCATTGTTTAACGTCCGCTTTCCGTGCTGGCATGAGTTGGACGGTTTGACTGAGGTCTGGAGAACCATCAGCTGCACCAGGCTCCAATCTGATCTGGCAAGGTTTCTATAGCTGGATGCCCTTCCTAACGCCAACCACTCTGAGAGTGTATTGGGTGCTTTTTATGTGCCACCGGCATGAGAGCCAGCCAGGTGGCACTGACATCGACCATGCTCAAATGGTGCTTTTTATGTGCCACCAGCACATGAGCCAGTCAAGCAACACTGGCAATGATCACACTCGAATCATGCTTTTTATGTGCCACCAGAACGGGAACCAATCAGGTGGGACTGGAAACAACCACACTTGAATGGTGCTTTTTACGTGCCACCAGCACAGGAATCAGTCAGGCGGCACTGGCAACAACCACGCATCTATTTGCGATGGATGTCTGAATGTAATTTGAGTCCAGGAATGGATTTTACTATGAAGTCACAATGGGGAGACTGATGATTTTGATTTTGTCTGAGATTGGACAAATGTGTCTGTTCATTGCAGGATATAATTCTTTTACTGTTTGATATCAGCATCAACATCAACATCAAGAGCAATATCAAAATCAAATCAAATGGAAATGGTAGTTGTGAGCCCCACGCTGGTAGCACATAAAAAGCACCATCCGAACGTGGCTGATGCCAGTGCCCCTTTGACTGGCTTCTGTGCCGGGAGCACATAAAAATCACCATCCGATCGTGGTCGATGCCAACTCCTTTGGCCCCTGTGCCGATGGCATGTAAAAAGCACCCACTACACTCGCAGAGTGGTTGGCATTAAGAAGGGCATCCAGCTGTAGAAACACTGCCAGATCAGATTGGGGCCTGGTGCAGACTCGTGGCTTCCCAGACTCCAGTTGAAATGTCCAACCCATGCCAGCATGGAAAACGGACGTTAAACAATGATGATGATGATGATATTTGGTTTCTTTAATTCAAGTTGTTTAAATGAATATTAACTGGCACTCCATTGGTTACGACGACGAGGGTTCCCGTTGATCTGATAAACAGAACTGCCTGCTCAGGAAATTAACAGACATGTGTACCCTTAACATAGTTCTCAGTGAGATTCAGCATTTGAAATACAGGTACTATTCATTTGTACCAGCTGAGTGGACTGGAGCAATGTGAAATAAAGTGTCTTGCTCAAGAATGTAATGTGTCACCCGGCATTGAACTCACGACCTTATGATTGTGAGCCGAATACCCTAACCACTAAGCCACGTGCGTTTACACATGAATATACATAGAATGAGTTACATCTATATTTCCATTAGGATTAGTTTCACTTGAAATTAAACTCTGTTGTTACTGAAGGGGATTCTCTAGTTATTGAACAAGGATCAAATTAAAATGTTTTGTCAGTTAGATCTCAGTTCAAATGTTCCTCAAATTAACCATCAACCTTCTTACATTAGTAAAAACACATTGGACAGTGTGTTTTTCTAAGATAAGGCAGGTTGGTCATGGCTGGATTGCCTTTTGCACAATCAGAGCCAAGCTGAAGCTAAACAACAGCAACAACAACAACAACTACTATTCTGTAGTAACAGTAGCGATTATTAAATTGAATCTCACATGACACTCAATAAAGTTAACAAGCTAGACATCAATGGCCATACTTCAATAGCCTTCACTCCATGCGTAAACAGCGTCAAAATATACTTCCATTCATGCTATTATCATCAATTCTATTTTGCCAAGTCAACACAAAATTCATGTTTACCCATAATTCTATTGATTGTCTGCAATATATTTATTTTTCCTTGAATTGATTTCTTTTATTTTTTAACCATTTCCAACCGTTGGGTTGCAGCCATGCTAAGTCAGAACTTGGAGGAATGTTAGTCATATATATTGACCCAAGTATATCTTTCAAACTGGTACTTTTATCAAATGGTTAAGTTTTATTATACAGTGTGTCCACAAGGTCTGGGGACACAGGGTAAATAAAATCATAACTTAAACAATTAAATATAAGAAATAATAATTTCTTAAAGTATATATTAATCCCCATGTGGGTACATAGAGTAAATAAAATCATAACATAAACAATTAAATATAAGAAATAATAATTTCTTAAAGTATGTGTTAATCCCCATGTACCCAGACTTTGTGGACACCCTGTATATTATATTAAATATATATATTGTTGTATTTGGGGAGGGTCATGTTGCCAGTTTAGCCAATAAAAGCACGCTCACTATATATTTGCTTCAGCTTTATTTTATATTAATTGTATTTTGGCCAGAGTTCTTTCATCACACTTCTCTGACCTCATCAGTGGTCCTTTGCTTTCTTCTTCCTATTTTGTGTCTCTCCTTACTAATGATCTGCCATTTTGTATGAAGCAAGTGAACACCAAATATACAGTGCGTGTGTTCTCATTGGCTAAACTGGCAACATGACCGTCCCCAAATATAGCAATATCTGTCTTGACAAACAAATTCACATCAAAAATCTTGCAAAACGAATATATATATATGTATACATATACACACACACATATATATATAATTCAATAAAGGGAGAAAAAGACAAGAAAAAACAAGTGTGAGGATGTAGCACATGCAAAGTATTAATATGTATATATATATAAAGATAGTGAGCTGGCAGAAACGTTAGCACGCCAGGCAAAATACTTGGCAGTATTTCATCTGTCTTTATGTTCTGAGTTCAAATTCCACCGAGGTCGACTTTGCCTTTCATCCTTTCAGGGTTGATAAATTAAGTACCAGTTACATACTGAGGTCGATCTAATCAACTGGCTCCCTCTGCAAAAATTTCTTGCCTTGTGCCTAGAGTAGAAAAAAATATGTATGTGTGTTGTGTGTGTATGTATATATATATATATATATATATATATATATATATCATTAACATCATCATCATCATCATCATCATCATCATTTAACGCCTTTTGGGCAGACCAAAACCTTGTGGGTGGATTTTGTAGAGAGAAACTGAAAGAAGCCCGTCGTGTGTGTATACATACATACATACATATATAGGGAAAAAATAAGTTCAAAAGAGAACAATTCAAATTTTTGAGAGGTCCGAAAAGGGAGAAAGAATGATTTCTAATAAAGATTCATCATATTCATAAAAATCAGCCAGAGCAAGTAATAAGAATATGAAAATAGTAGTTGAAAAATATCGTTATAGGTATAAATATACCATGAACAATTATAGAAAAATGAAGGAGAAAAAGATGTTGAATCAAAATTAGATTTAATACAAAATAGGATTCAATACATATGCACGTTTCAAAGGACAATACAAATATGTAAGAAAAAAATTATAACCATAGCAATTACAATTAAATTAATGCATTGTCATTTTCATCAGTGTGAGGGATTTTTGTAAGGACATCAAAAAAAGTTTAATAAAATAAAGTAAATTAGATACAAAATGGGAGAATACAAATGGGGTAATACGGAAAAAAATCAGATATATGCAAGGAAGTTTTAAAAGGGGAAAAATCACAGTAATTGTAAGAGAGACGAAAGGGGAAAAAAGACAGACATATCAAAGTGTATGCATGTCTATATGTGCGGTAAACTATAGCATATGAATAAGAATGAAAAGCTAACAAGTATGTTTAAAAAAATGGTAACAGCTAGAGACAAAGTATAATAAACAGGGCCACTTGGGTATAGTAGAATATAACGTAACAGGTGGACTAGCAGAAAAACACTAGAGAGTTATACATATACATATTAATATTGAAAAAGGAAAAAATATATGTATATATATTTTACACGAGGCTAAAAAGTGATAGGCAAGACTATGTTTGAAAAAAGTTACAATATTAAAGTAAAAAATGTACATACATGCAGAGAAAAAAACCAAAGAGAACTTAACAAGGAAAAAACATTGGTCAGACAAAACTAGCCCGGGGTATGGGAGACAATCTCACAAGGAGTTTGACTTCTTCTTGGCTTTTGTTTTTGTTCCTACCATTTTCTGATTGTCTCCCCTGCCCCTATTATAAATGTTATGCACACTAGTCTTTTCATCTAATGCTGTTTCAAGACCATATTTTAATTTATATATACATCATCATCATCATCATCTTTTAATGTCAGTTGTCCATGCTGGCATGAGTTGGACGGTTTAACTGGGCTGGCACGCCGGGAGGCTGCTCCAGACTCCAACAGATTAGGCATGGTTTTCTATAGCTAGATGCCCTTCCTAACACCACCCACTCCGAGAGTGTAATGGGTGCTTTTACATGCCACCAGCACAGGTGCCATTTGCATGACACTGGTACCTGCCACAACTGAGATATTGCTCAGCTTGAAGGGTTTTCTTCTTACGTCTTGATCAGTGCCTCCATGAGGCCCAACACTCGACGTGCCATCAGCATGGGTGCCAGTTATGTAACACCAGCATCAGCCATGACTACGGTTTCACTTGGCTTGATGGGTCTTCTACTCAAACATGGTATATTGCCAAAAGGTCTTGGTCATTTGTCATTGCCTCCGTGAGGCCCAATGCTTGAAAGGTGCTTTATACATACCACGACTACGGTTTCACTTGGCTTGACGGGTCCTCACAAGCACAGCATATCGCCAAAGGTCTCGGTCACTAAAATTCACACATATCTACAAAAGCTTCAACACATTTGCCATGTATAAAATCTCACTCACAACCTCACATTCATTTCTGTAGTGGTGATTCAAAACCGAATTGCAAGGTACCCTAGCAGACATTATGACCAAACTACAGTAGTTTTACATGATTGGTCTATTAACCTATTAACTGCCAAACTTTTTTATTCATAATTTTTAGTTTTGCCAGGGTCTTAGGAGTTAAAATTATATATGGTATTTAAATTTTCTTCATAGGTTAATTATTTTGGAAATTATGATAAATTTTTCAAAAAGTCCCAAAAGGGTATCACTGAGAATAAAAGCATATTCATCCTTTTCTATTCAATTCCAATAATAAACATTTTAGTTTTTTTTTTTAAACTATAGTATCAGATGCGAGATATTGATGGGAAATGCAAAGAAAAACGTTTTCAAAACAGTCAATATTTTTGTCATTCAAAAATTGTGATTTATAACATAAAACGTCCTCTAGAATTAGCCAGAGCTAATAATGGCAAAGTTTAACTACTAAATATCGTTAAACACATCTCTGCAAATTTAATGTACATAAGCAATTTAATTCAAATACAACAAACAACCGGCAGAGAGACTGTTTTAGCAGATCCTCAAATGGGGCTCATGGCAAGCAATGGGTTAAGCAGCCATTCATTGTCAAACCATCATGTAATTTGATTTTCTAGAACTTTCTCCTTGTGCCCTATATATAAAGATGATTTTTTGACAATAATCACAGAATGTTGACGCAGCTGCGGCTATCTCCATTCTCGTCTTCAATTCCTGTCAATTAAGACAGATGGCAGATGGTAATCAGAATTTTCATTATCACAAATATAGCACAATTATTTTCCAGTTGCGATGGACGAGGCACAGATGGCTACATCAATTAATTTATCATTTATCCCAGTAGTATGTCTCTCCTGGTGTATCATTGCCACTGTTAGTATTTGTTAAAAACAATGTGCTTAAATCTTCTGTTAATGTTCTTAAATCGTCTGTTAGTGATTAAATCTTCTGCTAATTGTTCACTAGTATTATTAGTTACTTCTTCACGCAGCCTTAGAAATGTATTTTTATTCACCAGCAAAAACAACAGCAGCTACCATGACACCACCACGACTACCACACACGCAACACCTCTTATCATTTTCTAACAATGGTTTAGAGTCCATTTAACCCTTCTAGCTTCTTCTTCTTCTGACATGTTATTTCAGTTCATTCCTGATATCTTTTATTCCATGTTATCTTATAATTTTTTCCCCAATATCTACTATTTTAGTTGGAAGTATTTCTCCTTACTCATTTATTATTCTTTCTTTCAATCCGAACCTCTTTCCCGACTCATTTTACGATGTTTCTAGTTTTATGTTCTTTTATTCTTTTACTTGTTTCACTCATTAGACTGTGGCCATGCTGGAGCCCCACCTTGAATTTTTAGTCAAAGAAATCGACCCCAGTACTTATTCTTTGTAAGCCTGGTATTTATTCTATCAGTTTCTTTTGCCAAACTGCTAAGTTAGGGAGATGTAAACACACCAACACCAGTTGTCAAGAGATGGTGTGGGACAAACACACGCACACGAACACATTCTTTTACTTGTTTCAGTCATTTGACTGCAGCCATGCTGGAGCACCACTGCCTTTAGTTAGACAAAATGACCCAGAACTTATTCTTTGTAATCCTAGTACTTATTCCATCAGTTTCCTTTGCCGAACTGCTAAGTTACGGGGGTATAAACACATCAACATCGGTTGTCAAGCGATGGTTGGGAGACAACCACAAACACACAAACATATACATCAACATATATATATATATATATATATATATATATATATATATATATATATATATATATATATATATATATATATATATATATAATTAAGGGATCAGCAAATATTTGCTTCACCATATACCGAAGTTCAGAAATAGCAGCTAAAAAAGCTGAGAATCCCACAGATAGCATCACTTGTAACTCACAAAGGTAAAAACAAGAAGAAAAAAACAATGAAAAACTAACCATTCCGAAGGTTAACAGTATTGATTTATTAATTAATGAATTGATAATCCTTTACCCTTTTAATTTGTATATATATATATATATATATATATATATATATATATATATATATATATATATATATATATAATCATAAATATATAGGGATTGACAGTAACCTGCTTCTCCAACATACTGAGAATTCAGAAATAGCAGTCAAAGAACTACTGATTTCAAAACTAAAAATTATTACTCCAGATTGATAGCGATATTTTTGATACACACAGAACAAAAAACAATAGAGAAGAGTAAAAAACACTTGCCTTTTAGTTAATTTAGTACAATTGTTTCACAGTTAAGAGTACATAATACTCTATTCTGATCTTCAGCTAAATATTCTAATAAATTTGTTAATGTCTAAATAACTCACGTTAATTTTGACCATGTGAACATCAACTGTGAAACAATTGTACTAAATTAACTAAAAGGCAAGTGTTTTTTACTCTTCTCTATTGTTTTTTGTTCTGTGTGTATCAAAAATATCGCTATCAATCTGGAGTAATAATTTGTAGTTTTGAAATCAGTAGTTCTTTGACTGCTATTTCTGAATTCTCAGTATGTTGGAGAAGCAGGTTACTGTCAATCCCTATATATTTATGATTATAAATTATTTACCAAAGAAGGTTTTTTTCATACTGAGCTACCCGGCAGAAATTGTTAATTATTAATTTTATTACTAATTGATGATTCCCTGCCCTGCATATCTATATTTTAACAATAACTCCAGGGTAGATGGTTATACTGCAGGAATTCGTACGAGTCTCTTTCCTAAACGGAACTATTTCTGATACACGCTGAATTGAAATTCATTAGGGCAAGAAGTTTTGAATTTACTGGCCGATAAATTTCTTAACGTCTTCTTCACGTGGTATTGATGTTCACATGGTCAAAATTAACGTGAGTTATTTAGACATTAACAAATTTATTAGAATATTTAGCTGAAGATCAGAATAGAGTATTATGTACTCTTAACTGTGAAACAATTGTACTAAATTAACTAAAAGGCAAGTGTTTTTTACTCTTCTCTATTGTTTTTTGTTCTGTGTGTATCAAAAATATCGCTATCAATCTGGAGTAATAATTTGTAGTTTTGAAATCAGTAGTTCTTTGACTGCTATTTCTGAATTCTCAGTATGTTGGAGAAGCAGGTTACTGTCAATCCCTATATATTTATGATTATAAATTATTTACCAAAGAAGGTTTTTTTCATACTGAGCTACCCGGCAGAAATTGTTAATTATTAATTTTATTACTAATTGATGATTCCCTGCCCTGCATGGTTTCAGATTCAGTCTCACTGTGGTACCTTGGGCAAGTGTCTTCCACTAACCTTGGGCTAACCAAAGCCTTGCGAGTGGATTTGGTAGACAGAAACAGAAAGAAGCCCGTCGTATATTTATGTATATATATATATATATATATATATATATATATATATATATATATATATATATATATATATATATATATATGTATATATATATATATATATATATATGTATATATATATATGTATATATATATATATATATATATATATATATATATGTATATATATATATGTATATATATATATATGTATATATATATATATATATATATATATATATATATATATATATATATATATATATATATATATATATATATATATATATATATATATACATATATATATATATACATATATATATATACATATATATATATATATATATATATATATATATACATATATATATATACATATATATATATATATATATATATATATATATATATATATATATATATATATATATATATATATATATATATATATATATATATATATATATATATATATATATATACATAAATATACGACGGGCTTCTTTCTGTTTCTGTCTACCAAATCCACTCGCAAGGCTTTGGTTAGCCCAAGGTTAGTGGAAGACACTTGCCCAAGGTACCACAGTGAGACTGAATCTGAAACCATGTGGTTGGGAAACAAGCTTCATACCACAGACCCATTCTTGACCAATTATACTACGAGTTAGTTCTTCTAAAGATCAACCTATAACTTAGATCTATATCAGAAATCCAGTCAATTCTTCTCTCCTCATTCCATCTTTTCAATAATTGATTGAATTTATTCGTCCACATGATACAATATCAAGTTGAGGTATCGATATGTTAACTTATTCTTTAATCGTGCTACGAATATAAATTCCTCACTGTTTGTAATGGAATAGTCAGGGTTGGAACGCCATCCATAAGTAAAGATACTAAGGAAAACCAAGCAGTAGATGTGGTGTGCAAGAGAGACTACTGCGCTGGTATGGTCATGTGTTGTGTATGGATGAGGACAGCTGTGTGAAAAAGTGTCACACTCTAGCAGGAGAGGGAACCTGTGGAAGAGGTAGACCCAGGAAGACCTCAGATAAGGTGGTGAAGCACAACCTTTGAATGTTAGGCCTCACCGAGACGATGACAAGTGACCGAGACCTTTGGAGATATGCTGTGCTTGAGAAGACCCGGCAAACCAAGTGAGACCATAATCGTGGTCTATGCCAGTGCAGCATAACTGGTCCATTTAAGAGTACCCTTTAATCATTGAGCAATAAACTGCGCTTGTGAAGACCTGTTGAGTTAAGTGAAGTTGCTGTTGTGGCTGATGACAGTACTACCCGATTGGCACCTGTGCCAGTGGCATGTGAAAAGCACCATTTGAGCATGGTTGGTGCCAGTACCAGCTGACTGGTTCCGTGCCAGTGGCATGTAAAGAGTACCATTCGAGCGCAATCAACGACAGTGCCGCCTGACTGGCTCCTGCACCGGTGGCATGTAAAAAGCACCCACTACACTCTCGGAGTGGTTGGCGTTAGGAAAAGCATCCAGCTGTAGAAACTTTGCCAGATCAGACTGGTGCCTGATGTGGCCTCCTGTCTTGCCAGTCCTCAGTCAAATCGTCTAACCCATCCCAGCATGGAAAGCAGACGTTAAACGATGATAATGATTATGATGAAAACCTTTCATCACATCCATTCATATAAAAAAAATCTATACAAATTATTTATAAAAATTCATAATTTTAACATTTGGTTCAATTAGAATAACAAAAGATTTTATCACGTTCTGTTTTGTTATATAAACATGCATCTATATCCATGAAATACCAGTTTTATTGAGTAATAAATTAAGTCATCATTATTTATTTATTTATGTATTTATTTAATGTATACAAACATTCTAGTAGTAGCAGTGGTGGCAGCAGCAGTGGTGGTGGTGGTGGTGGTGGCTTGGCAAAAATGGTGGGTGGATTGTTAGAATTACTTAGAAGAGCACCAGGAAAAACATATTTTACAGAATTTACATACAGTCTTCTGTGTTGGGAGTTGAGCCGAGTCTAAAGTTCATTTCTGTCTTTGATCTTTCTAACAAATAATACAAATGAAATTCTGGGGACAATTTCATAGATTCCATATACTCCCCCCTCAAAATATGTGATTCAGTGCTTCTAAGAAATCCCTCTTTATTGAATGGCAATTTTATGGCAGTAATCTAACAGAATTGTTAAAGCACTGGAAGAAACATGCTTTGCGTTATTCATGTTACCTTATGTAGTGGCAGCAGCAGCAGTAGTAGTAATAGTAGTAGCAGCAGTAGTAGTAGTAATAGCAGCAGCAGCAGCAACAGCCTTTGTTGCTGCTGCTGCTAGCCCTAAGAAGATCCTCATGGAGTAGACCTATGATCATAATCATTCTAGCATTTTTGCCATAGTATATCTAGGACTACATTATGCAATATGTCTTTGCATTTTAAGACGGTAGAATGTGATTTTAGAACTTCAGGTAGATTTGGGTGCTATTTCTAGCAGTTTAAATGACTACACAGAGACTCCATTGCTGGTTTATATAACTAAGTCGCATGCACAAATATCATATTTTTGAAATAAAACCCATTATAAATTGGAAGCATTTTATTGCCTTAATATTTCATTGGTCCATTTGTAACAAAGTGTAATTAGGAAGATATTTGCTATTAGCTTCCAAATTGCTGGCAAACAATTGTTCTTTTAATATGTTTTCTCTGGTTCTTTTCTCGACCAAATAAAAAATTTCCATTATAGTACCCAGCAAGCTGAGTCTCTTGAGTATAAACACCTTCATTTTATGATCTCTTATACTTTTCATATTTTCTATATAGGATCGTAGTTTCTGTAATTTTGTTTTCACTGATTCATTACAATATTACAAAATGTTGTTTCTGTCATAGGTACAATAAAAAGTAAAAATAAGTAATAAACAATAGCAGAAATACACATGAAATGATAAATTCAATGGAAATATTTCAATAATAAACTTTTGAGCTATGCAATATCAGTTTTGTGATAAATTAAAATTATGCAGAAAGGAATATTTTTAAAATTTGGAAGAATGACAATGATAAAAATATATTTCATCATAGAATTAACCTTAGATTATACATTAAAATGGAAACTTTTAACACAAGGTACAACTTTATGGGGGAAAAATATTATTATATTATTGTATCAAAGACAGATTTTACCAGTTCAACATACAAAATTCCCAGAGGAAATACGATGTAAAATGAAATAGTTTATAGTTAGCAGGAGTGCAATTTGCATAGCTGCTATTGTCAGCTGTTTCATTTTCAAATAGACTGCTTCCCAAAATAATATTTAATGCAAAAATATTTTCTAAATACAGCAAATTTTAACAATTATTGGACATCAATATAATAGGAATAGGCATCATGATTTTGTTCTCCTGGTTTTATAACAGACATAAGAAATGTATTAAATTTGTAAAGATTGACAAGATTTTTTTTCATCCTATGCTAACCTCTTTAATATATACATATATATATTTTTTTTTTTTACTGAAATATGTTTTGGTAATTTTTCTATTCTTCTCTGTACAGTTCTTTATATAACACTGGCTTTTTACAATAATATATATATATATTTATTAAATTTAATTTTTTTTTTTTTTGGTTTTTGAGAATTAATCAACATTATTTTTACTCTTTTCTGTTCTAGGCACAAGGCCCAAAATTTTGCAGGGAGGGAACCAGCCGATTAGATCGACTCCAGTATGCAACTGGTACTTAATTTATCGACCCTGAAAGGATGAAAGGCAAAGTCGACCTCGGTGGAATTTGAACTCAGAACATAAAGACAGACAAAATACTGCTAAGCATTTTGCTCAGCGTGATAACGTTTCTTATTTCTTTACTACCCACAAGGGGCTACACACAGAGGGTACAAACAAGGACAGACAAACGTATTAAGTCGATTATATTGACCCCAGTGCATAACTGGTACTTATTTAATCGACCCCAAAAGGATGAAAGGCAAAGTCAACCTCGGCCGAATTTGAACCCAGAACGTAACGGCAGACGAAATACCGCTAAGCATGTCACCTGGCATGCTAATGTTTCTGCCAGCTCGCCGCTTTCAACATAATTTTTATTGCTTCAACTCTGAGATTAATTTTTACTGAAATAAAACAAAGAAGTTCATATATACAATATCATTTCACATTTTGGCACAAGGCCAGCAATTTCGGAGGAGGTGGCTACGTTGATTACATCGACCCCAGTACTCAACTGGTACTTATTTTATCAACCCCCAAAAAGGATGAACGGCAAAGTCGACCTCGGCAACATTTCAAGTGAAACCATAAAGATGGATGAAATACCACCAAGCATTTCGTCCAGCATGCTAACAATCCTACCAGCTCACCACCCTCTTTAATGTCCACAATATTACTCTCTAACTCACCCCACTTTCTTTATTCTCTACAGCAAGATGCCTACTCTTGTCCCTTTAAATCTCTAATCTCTCATAACTGAAACAAAGCCACCACCACCCTCACTGTTACTCCTTCTTTCCAGCTGAAGAGGTTTTTGTCTTGCAAGTTATTTGGTGGCCCTGTTGGTGTTGGTGCTACATAAAAACACTGGTGCTGGTGCCTTGTAAAAATCACTGGTGTTGGTGCCACATAAAAAGCACCCCTTAGAGGCTAGAAAGTGGTTGGCATTGAGAAGGACATCAAGCTGTAGAAAACATGCGAAAACAGACTACGGAGCCTGAGTGTGGTCCCAGGCCATACCAGCTCCTGTCAGACCATCCAATCTATGCAGGCATGGAAAACAGACGTTAAAGGATGATGATGACGACGACAGGCCAGATTTCAAAAGTAGCAGGGATGCTGGAAGTGGTATAGGCAGACATACCCAACGTACTACATTGTGGTATCGAATCCAGGACCATACAGTTGCCAAGCAACATTCTTAAACACACAAGCAAACCTGATGTGCATTTATTTAATCATCTTGTGATCTAGAAAAATATAAACAACATATTATTAAATGGAAGGAAGTCATATTAAGGAAGATTTTGAAAAGTAAATAAATGAAAAAGTCTTATATCTATATATAAGGATAACAAACTTGGAACAAGGTTTTGCAGCATTTTTGAATTAATTACATCGTTTAATGTTTAACGTCTGTTGTAGAATTAAATGAAAGTTCTCTGGTAATTTTCTGTAAATAAATGTTTATGTTACTTTAAAAGAGAAAAAAACAGTTAGTTTTAAATCTCTGAGCGAGATGTTGGCAAATAAACTTTAATTTAACAGATTTATCAAACAAATCTTATTTAGCTGTTATTTTTAGCACACCTCACAACCACTTCAATGCTCAGTGACAAAAAGAAACGAGTAAACAAACATTTCTCAACACGTGCTTCCTCGCAAATAAAAGACTTTTCAGAAACTGTTACTATGGCAACAGGCAAAAGAGTTCTCATGTGTCCGCTTGTTACTATCGAAACAGTCATGAATGTGCCTGTGGCTTACGATTGGCTAAAATTACCCCAAATTTTCAAACTTTAATTACTAATAATTCTTTATTTATTGATTTATGGCGAAAATTACTTTCAAGTCATTAATCAGCTTATAAAAGTGTGTCATTACACTGAATATGAAATCAATTCGAACAGAAAATTGATGTTTGCACCGCTGGCAACCAAACAGAAAAGATCCTTTCATTTAATAAATAACGTTTTTACATTACGTATACATTAACAAAATAAACTGTCAGTTTTCCAAATAGTGAATTAAAACTTGAAATGAAAACATTAAAAGAGAAAGCGAGACTTTGCAAATAAAAATTGAATAGTCCGCAAAGAATGCAATGAATATTTAAATTTGTGAAGAATTGGATGCAGTGAATGCAATGAATATTAAAAAATTCAATTAACTTGAGAAATCGAAATTATAGGAAATTTCTTAGAAAATGAATTTATAAAAATATTTCCAGAAGGTCAACCCTTAGATAATTGCTTTCTTTTAGTACTTTTAGTAATTGTTATATACTTTATTCCATTTCATTGGCCATGACGGCCTTACATAGACGAAAAAGAAGCTGTGGGTTGGACAAAGACATAATGGTATGTGTAACGGAAATAATAATAATGAATAAACGCCCTCCGATCGCTCGATCCCCGATTGTATGTAATTGTTACATACTTAAGTAATAAGCAGTTTTCTTCATTATAGTGTAAATGTAGATGATTTCTATTGTTGCCGTTGTTGTTGCTGCGGCCAATGGTTTGCCTTGAGTCAGTTCATATCAAGTAGCCATATCACACTGAGGTCTCTGATCTAATGTTACAATCAATTTGCCATTTCTAACAATGTTTGTCCAGTCTTTATTATGGATCTGTTACAATATTGATGATGGTGGCAATTATGATGACGATGACGACGACAATGGTGATGTGATTAATGATTTAAAATCCATGGACTTCGTTTTCAAGTTTCTTGAAGGAGGTTTAACTTCTACCTTAAGATGTTTACAGCTTAAGAACTACACAGAAGTTCTAAAGATCGCTCGTAAGACCGTAAATATGGTATATGGCAATGTTGGATCATAATTAGTTTAATTGTTCCTATTCCTTCTTTCTGTCTGCTTTTCTGCATCTTTAACGTTTGTATGATCTCATTGCCCTAATTGAAGGGATATAAATCGTCATTGTATATAGATAGATAGATAAGCAGACAGACAGGCAGGCAGGCAAACAGGCAGATAGACAGACAGGCCGGCAGACAGACAGACAGAGAGGCAGATAGATAGGTAGATAGATAGATAGATAGATAGACAGACAGACAGACAGACAGACACACAGATAGATAGATAGATAGATAGATACATGTATGCATATATTTATATATCTATGTGTGTGTGTTTTCGTGTCTGTGTTTGCCTGTCACTGCCACTTCACAACCGTTGTTGGTGTGTTTACATCCCCATAACTTAGTGGCTCAGCGAAAGAAACAGAGAGAATATGTGCCAGGCTTTAAAGCAATAAGTATCGGGGATTCGATTTATTCAGCTAAGAATTCTCCAAGGTGGTGCCCCAGCATGGGCACAGTCTAATGTCTGAAACAAGTAAAAGAGAAAAAAGATAGAAGATAATAAAAAAGACAAGTGAATAACAATGCAAATCTGATTCACAGAAATTTTGTACGAATGAATCAAGCAATTTCATTCTTTTTCTTCTTTTTGTATTATCTTTCAGACATTACAAATTCATAATGTTCTTCGTCACACTTCAAGTTTTGACTGTTGAAGTTCTGCAAAATAAATTACCCTCCCCTCATCCCTCTCATTCTCCCCCCTCTCTCTTTCTCTCCTTCTCTGCCTCGAACCTAAGACAATTTATATAATTTCTACCATAATAAAATAATGAAATTTCAAAATTCCATTTTTGGCTTATTTTATTTCAAGAATTTTCTGATGTTCCTTGATTTCATTAACCAGTAAATGTAAACCAGTAAGAAAATACACTTCATCAACAAAAAAAAAAGTGTTATAATCCCATTATTTAATGTTCAATGTTTATTTATCAAAAAAAAATTTGCATTAATTTACAACAGAAAATGCTGATGCATTTAACTGTATTTATAGCTATCCATCTATCCATTTGTCTGTCTATCTATCTAACTATCTATCTATCTGCAACTTCCAAACGACCAATGCGTTCTATAGAGGACTAGTGGAGGGGAGGTCTGACGACACTCTCGGGGCAAACCTGGGTGTCGACGAAAAATTCCTAACCCGCCTTTTCAAGACGACGTTCGGGCCGGGGCCTATGGATAATTTCCAGAGATACATGGCTTGGCAATGCTATCGGGACGCACTACCAGTTCGAGAGAAGATCTACAGACACGGTTCGAAAACCACCGGACCGACCTGCCCGAGATGCGGTCAGAGCGACGAAACCGTTCTGCACGCACTCGTGCAGTGTCCAGATATTTCAGAGCTGTGGACCTTCGTCGAACGGCTGTTGTCGCGTGTGGGACGAGCCCGCTTATCAGCCGAGTCTATCGTGAATATTGTTCCGCCACCTTCCTTTAAACGGGAAGGAAAAACGGTTTTTGTAACACTGATAGCTATGGAAAAAGAATGCGTGTGGTGGATGCGTTTGAAAGGTCAGTCACTCGTCAACTTTTTCAAGTACCACTTGAAAAGGAGGATGAGGATAGAGAGGAAAGTGTTGTCGAATGAAAGTTTCAATAAAAAATGGGTAAATGTGGCAAGAATGGTAAGAATGAAAGACGACACCATTTTAAGCATAGACTTGTAACAAAAAGAGACAAAAAGAGAGAAGGTACTTACTTTCATGTACCTTTAAAAAAAAAAACCTGAGGTGACCGTGGTCTTTTCCGTAGGCTTTTCTCTCCACGGATAAACCTAATCTGTTCCCTGTTTTTTTACATTGACTGTGATACACGATCCCTATTGATCGCCCCCCCCTTTCTTTTTTCTTTTTTTCTCCCGCGATCCCTTTTGATCGAAATCCCCCCTTTTTTTCCGCGATCCCTTTTGATCGAAATCCCCCCTTTTTTCCGCGATCCCTATTGATCGAAATCCCCCCTTTTTTCCGCGATCCCTTTTGATCGAAATTATCCCCCCCCACTTTCCCCGCTAAAGAAAAGATCTACATTGTAATTTGTCCATTTTCTGTATTTAGCCCTGTGTGGCTATAATAAAAAGATATCTATCAATCAATCCATCTATCTATCTATAGCCTGGCAGTGCTATCGAGAAGCATTACCTGTCCGGGATAAGCTCTACAGGCACAGTTCGAGACACCCTGGACTGACTTGCCTGAGATGCGGTCAGAGCGACGAAACCGTTCTGCACACACTTGTGCAGTGTCCAACCATTTCGGACCTGTGGGCTTATGCCGAACGGCTGCTGTCACATGTGGGATGAGTCTGCCTGTTGGCCGAGTCTATCGTGACAATTGCTGTCACCTTCCCTCAATTGGGAAGGCAAGGCAGTCTTCATTCTACTGGTAGCCATGGTGAAAGAATGTGTATGTTCGTTTGGTATGTTGATTTTTTTGTTTATTTCTATGTGTCTTGATTATACTATACTGACGAGTGAAGGTTATATATTACTATAATGATCACGAAATCGGCGATCTATAGTTAAGTCTGTTTTTAAAAGGCTAACTTCTTTGCAGGCTGCATTTCCTCGCATTCGGTAAAAATGTGTTTATTACGGTAGTTAACGTGAGGCATTCTAATATAGTTATGCCCTTATATATATATATATATATATATATATATATATATGATTTAGGGAAAAACGATAGATTCTTCCCTATGAATTTCTTTCACGATAACTACTTGATAAATTCTTATATAAGAGTTTATCCTATTATTGTATTAATATATATATATATATATATATATATATATATATGTGTGTGTGTGTGTGTGTGTGTGTGTGTGTGTGTGTGTGTGTGTGTGTGTGTGTGTGTGTGTGTGTGTGTGTGTGTGTGTGTGTGTGCGTACATATCAGTATTAATATTATTATTATTATTTCATTTTCAACATAATGTTTTAGAATTCATTTCATATAATACGTTTTGCCATTCTTGATATGAATAAACTTGTATTAACTCATGATATAACATCTGCTATAATTTTCCAACGTAATAAATCTCTTGAAATTTTAGCATTTGTAGACCATAATTAATAATAAAGGAAGGATATTTCAAAAACTAATGAATTTTCATGAAAAATATATATTTTCTGATTTTGATCTAACCATAATCAGTGGCAGACTGGCTAGGTTACCAGCTTGCCGATGTGCCATTAGAATCCATATATGGGGGCCCATGTTACTATCTAAGGGGCCCATCCCCTCAAGTTTGAGAATTTTTTATTCACTTTTGGAAGAATGTATTAATTATTTCAACCTGGCTGTGTTTATGTATAGTTGAAAAGAATACTTTTAACAAACAAAAATTAAATGATAGCAATGTAGTTGCGGATGGGTCTCCTTAGTCTCCTGGCAACCAATATTTTTAGACCCAGTCGGCCACTGACCATTGTAGTATATAATTAATATGAAACAGTTGTACAGATTATATAAATGCATCATCCAAGCCTTTCAAAATCAAAATCTGAATCTCAATCAAATCAAAATCAAATGGAAATTGTAGTTGTGGCCGATGCCAGTGCCGCCTGACTGGTTCTTGTGCTGTTGGCACAATAAGCACCATTCATGTGTGGGTCGATACCAAAGCTGTCAGACTGGCTACTCATGCCGGTGGTACATAAAAAGCACCATCCAAACGTGGTCGATGCCACTTCCCCACCCCGACTGGCTCCTGTGCCAGTAGCACGTAAAAGGCACCATCCGAATGTGGCCAACGTCAGTGCTGCCTGATTGGCTCCCGTGCCAGTGGCACATAAAAAGTACCCACAATACTCTCGGAGTGGTTGTTGTTAGGAAGGGCATCCAGCTGTAGAAACCTTGCCATGTCAGATTGGAGCCTGGTGCGGCCTTCTGGCTTGCTAATACTCAGTCAAATCGTAGAACCCATACCAGCTTGGAAAACGGACGTTAAACGATGATGATGATGATGATGATGATGATGATGATGATGATGATGATGATGGTGATGATGATGATTTTCACCAGCTAAGAAAAGTTTTAATATCAAAATATTGTGAACTGAGCATAAAAAAAAATCAATGCAACACAGTGACAACATTCTTACTGTTTATTATAAGAAATTCTGGATATTTTGTAGTCTCAGATAATCAAACAAACAATGCTCAACATTTGACGTCATTATTCAGTTAATCAAAATGAATAAGAAAAACATCCTGTGTAGAAAATGTGAGGAAGAAGAACTTGGATGTTAGGATAATTTTTAATATTTCCCTGAATGAAAAACTGAGTTTGATCTCATTTTAGAAAATGATTTGAAGAAATCTAAATAATTTTTTACATATCACAAATACAAAATGTATTATTTATTAATCAGTGTGTGACGAAAATTAATGAGTTGGTTATTTTGTCAGTATCTGCTGATTTATTACAGAACGTCTTTTTAATCACAATTCTGAATTTGTGCAGTTCTATATTTGAGAAATGAGGAATTATTGACATAATTTACATTTGACGGATATTTGTCCTCATCTCATTTGTTGTTAACACAATGTTTCAGCTGATGTACTCTCCAGCTTTCATCAGGTGTCCTGGGAAAATTTCGAACCTGGGTTCTCATTCCTAAGGTATTTTCCAATGTCATCATTATTATTATTATTCAGGTCACTGTCTGGAATCGAACTCAGAATCTTAGGGTTAGCAGCCCATGTTCTTAACCACTACACCATAATAATAATAACATCGAAAAATACCTTAGGAATGAGAACCCAGATTCGAAATTCCCCCAGGACACCTAATGAAGGCTGGAGGGTATAATCAGCCGAATCGTTGTGTTAACAACAAACAAGATGAGGACAAATATCTGTCAAACGTAAATAATTCTGAATTTGTGTTCATTATTTCAACAAAGAAGAAAAAGTTTGAAGATTGAAGCATAGCAATTGACCCACAGACTCTGATATAAAAACGTTGTCTCCACTGCATTGCAAAGTATAGGGGATTAAGAAAAGAATCCTAACTATATGCCTAAAAGTAAAATATTTTGTAAATCTCATCAAATACAGCTGGTGTTAGTGGAAACTTGTAATGTGATACCCACTCTCGGAATATATTAGACAGCGTTCTTTGAATTCAAAGCACTTCAAAAGTTAAAATCTTTGGCAAATATTTCTTTATTTGGTAATATTGACCTGAACTGTGCTATAAGCCTACTGACATTTTCTCTAGAGAATCATCTTTGGTGTCAGTTTGTGATAGTCAGTGACAGTCAAAGTTTAGTTTTTGTGCCTAAAAGCTTCATGGAACATTCCGGAATGTTTTGGCAGGTTCATAAAAAAACTTGGAGCTCAGCTCCCTTTAAGGAATCTTTCTTATTGTGGCTGGTAGACATGTTTCTTTGGGCTAATATGTAATAAAGATAATTTTCCTCAATTTTCTATCTAACAGATTATTCTTGTTGCACCCATCAGCTATGTTTGGATTCATATCAGCTATTTTAGTTCTCATCTTTTGACAACTTCACCATTTCTTGATTCAAACACATCACATGCATTTAAAAAAATTGTTATGTATATTAAAGATGTTTAGCAAACTGTTGAAGATAATTCTTCTTATTATTAATCATTCAATATACTAAACATGACTACCAGGGATTAATTAGCTGGATTATGTCAGTTCCTTTGTGTAAATATAAAATAATATTGGGAATAGATATCTACAGGTAAGAATAAAAATGAAACAATTCAATTTTGACTTGATATACAAAACAAAGAATTTCTGTGTCTTTCAATACATCTCAATGCTTCTAAAGCAAACCTTGTTTGTTTACCTTCATCATTATTTGAATTTAACGTTAATGTCTTATAAAGCTAAATTTATAAATTCTAAAATTGCAAAAGAATTCGTTACTGGGCAGTTTAGTTCAATGGTAAAGCACTTGATGCTTAATCACAAGTATGTGGGTTTGAGTCTCATGGCTGGCCGGTGACATATTTTTCTGCAATGTATGGATAATTTATCCTGTTCATGCTATTTTATTAGCATTATCACGTGTTTGAATATAATTATTTTTGTATCTTTCAATACATCTCAATGCTTCTAAAGCAAATTTTGTTTGTTTATTTTCATCAAAAGAATTATTCATTTCATTAATAATTGTCAACCATGTACATACATTTTGAAACAAGATGCTTTTCTCAACCAGGCACTCTTTGGACAATTATTTATTATGTTGATGTGTTAACAATATCACACAGAATTACTTCTGAATCTAAGCTTAATCTTACAGTAACGATGCTGTCTCATACACACATTTACAGATGACATTTTCTAGTTTTTGTATTTTTGGAGATAATCAATCTGTGCTTGTTTGGATTTAGCTGCCTTTTATCATTTACTTTGCTAGAAGTCCGGTGTGTCCCATTGGCTATGCACAATCAAGTGAAAGATTAATATCAGTTTATGCAGACCAGAGACATGGTTATATACTTCACAATATTTATATACAAGCAAAAGCATTTGCAAACAGAATTAACATGAAACCTGCAGCTAGTCAAAGAGGTAACATGTCACAGCTTGGATACCTGGAGCAATTCATTCTATGTTGAAATTAAAGCTTCTTCGTTTTTCCATTTTACAAAACTCATTAGCAAACCTCTTCCTTCAAGTTAATATTTTGAAATGTTAACAGGTGCTCACTGTGTTCTAACAAGCTGGACATTGCAATTAGAATGTGATGTTGACCTTCACATTCTATAGAAAGTTCATCTTCTCAAGACAGAAGACTCAAATAATTGAGTCACTGCAGCCCTCCACCCATGACTGTCCTGTGCTGGTTTGTAGAGTTCTGCAAAACTTCCACCACTTGCTTCTTTGCTGTCACCACTAAGTCTTGTTCTTTTGCTGTGCACCACATCTGTTAACAGGAACTTGTCAAGGTTTTATTTTCTAAGAATATGGCTGGTGAAGGGCCATTTTCAGGAAATTAATGGAGGATAAAAGTGACATTGACCCAGGAGCAATCTTGAGTATTCACAAAAACAAAATGAGAAATCTCTTCTGAAGAACATTCTCTTTGGAGATTATAATCTCTGAACTGTGATGGGGCAGTTCTAATCTGTTGAAGTTTGTCCAACCCCTCTTGTCACATGTGGGACAGAAAAAGCCATTAGCTAATTCTGAGAAGACAGATCTCCAGCCTTCCTTTCACAAGAAAGAGTGGGCAATTTTCTCTTAACTTAGTGGTTGTGGCAAAAACATTTGTGTGATCATCATCATTATCATCATCATCCTCATCATTGTTTAACGTCCATTTTTCCATGTTGGCATGTGCTGGACAGTTTGACTGGGGACTAGCAAGCTAGGAGGCCACACCAGGCTCCAATCTTATCTGGCAGATCCCTTCCTAATGCCAACCACTCCGAGAGTGTAGTGGGTGATTTTTGCGTGCCACCGGCACAGGAGCCAGTCAGGTGGCACTGGCATCAGCCACGTTCGGATGGTGCTTTTTATGTGCCACCATTTCAGGGAGCCAGTCAGGCAACACTGGTAATGACCCCCGCGGCGGTTGCAGAACCATTACCACGCCAGAAAAAGTGTTTAGTGACATTTTATCTATCTGTACATTCTGAGTTCAAATTCCACTGGGGTCGATTTTGACTTCCCTCCTTTCAGAGTCGATAAAATAAGTACCAGATAAGTACTGGGGCATAAATGCAATTGACTAGTTTCTCCCCAAGATTTGGGACCATGTACCTAAGCAGAAAGAATTATTATTATTATTGATGGTTTCATAATTATTTCCATTGACTTTTGTCATAAAATGTAAATAGTGAAAGTCGGCATATGAGTAAATGTTCTCAGGTAAGATAATGATTAGATTTTCAGGTAAATTGGATTAATATATAAAATCCTATTTAGCAAATAAAATTATTGTATGGAACCATTCAGTAGTGGTGGTTACATTAAATTTATTATTTAAGCAGTTAAAATCCTTGCTGGATATATATTGATTTCTTACATTACATTACAAGGCCTCTTATTCATATGTAACGAGGAGATGACTGTTAATAAGGATGTTTATGACTTTCTCCTAATATTATTGACATCAACAAAAACAGCTTCATTGGATGTAGATAAATATTTGTTGGTTATTAATCTGCTGACCTGGTGTGAAATATGTGCTTTGATTGCAGGCAAACTGAAGCCACAGGAAAAAAGAAATAATTGATTTATGCTGTTTGGTTAAGAAATTTTCTTTGCTTCCCAGCCACTTGGTTTTGGGTTCAATCAGGGAAGCAAATTTGTAAACCAAACAGCATAAATATAAATTTTTGTTTCGATGATTATGATGAGGATGGAGTGATAAGGAAGCTGGCTGTAAGAGAGATGGTACAATATATCAAATGAACTTATAAAAATTAAAACCTCAGAAAATATATTTTTTATATCAATGTCGAAAAATACCAAAGTCTTTGAATAATTTCTTTTATTGAAAGACAGTCAACCCTTTACTTCAATGTTAGTATTAAGTGTTAAAGATTTTGAAAATTTTGTCAAGAAAAAGGTGCTTTGAGATCAAAGCAGTGTGTTTCTTTGCTATTAGAATTTTGGGAAATTTTGGGGGGAATATTTGTTTTGACTATTTATCAATCGACATTTTAATATTAGTTTGAATATATTTCATAAATGGTGATGCCTTAGAATTATTAGTGCTAAGGAAGTAAGCAATTTCTTCTTTAGTGATTTGAAAGTATTTGTTAATAGGATTTAATTTTACTTAAACAACCAAACAAATATCAAAGAATGTGAAGACTCGATTTTCTTTGAAAGCTTTTCATCTTTTCAGAATATTTTTCTTACCAATAAAACTGATTTTGAAAAAAAAAAAAAAAAGAAAGATAAATAGATAAATAAATAAATGATTTCTCTTGGTACTTCATGAGGAAATTCTAAAGAAATGCATCTTTTAATTTCCTTCTTTCAATTAACTATTTTATCAAAGAAGATGTCCCTAAGAAATTCTGTTTGCTGTCTTTCACAATGATGCTATTTAAGAAGCTCATTCATGTGACAAAGTTCTTGTACTGAAGGTTTCTTTTCTTGTCCCAGTGTAAAATAATAATGCAATAACTATCATCATTATTACTAAATGAAAACGCCCAGCTTATTTTGCTGGGTATGATGGAAAATGTCAGCTGTCCACAGCCAGCAGACTAAGGTAACACTTGTTTACTGATCATGCTTCAAGAAATAAGTACCAGTTGTACACTGGGATCAATGTAATCGGCTTAACAAATTGAAACATGAATGCTTTAGTTTATTTCAATTCAATCGGCTTAAACCCTTCCTCCAAAATTGGTGGCTTTCAATATCTATTCTTTTATTCTTTTATTTGTTTCAGTCATTTGACTGCAGTCGAACAAATCGGCCCCAGGACTTATTCTTTGTAAGCCTAGTGCTTATTTTATCAGTCCCTTTTGCCGATCTGCAAGGTTACAGGGACATAAACACACCAAAATCGGTTGTCAAGCGCTGGTGGAAGGACAAACACACACACCCACCCACACACACACACATATATATATATAAATATATACGACAGGCTTCTTTCAGTTTCCATCTACCAAATCCACTCACAAGGTTTTGGTTGGCCTAAGGCTATAGTAGAAAACACCTACCCAAGGTGCCATGCAATGGGACTGAACCCGGAACCATGTGGTTGGTAGGCAAGCTAATTACCACACAGCCATGCCTGCACCCATAACAATTATATTCGTTTATATATCTTAACTATTGTATACTAAAAGACATTACCTTTTAGATTTCATCAAAGCCTTGTTCTTGTTTTATAAATTTCTATTCAATAGAACTACAGTATATATTGATACAAACAATTGATTTCATCGATCAATCAATCAATAACAGCATTGAACTGATAGTTTATATGCCTCTGTTTTGAACCTTGATACACAAATTGAATTACTGAACAAATTAAACATGAATGCTTTAGTTTATTCCATTCAATTTAAACATTTTGTGTATCAATTACTCTCTTTACTCTTTTACTCTTTTACTTGTTTCAATCATTTGACTGTGGCCATGCTGGAGCACCACCTTTAGTCGAGCAAATCGACCCAGGACTTATTCTTTGTAAGCCTAGTACTTATTCTATCGGACTCTTTTGTTGAACTGCTAAGTTACGGGGATGTAAACACACCAGCATCGGTTGTCAAGCGATGTTGGGGGGACAAACACAGACACACAAACATACACACGCACACATACATATATATATATATATATATATATATATATATATATATATATACATATATATATACATATATATGACGGGCTTCTTTAAGTTTCCATCTATCAAATCCACTCACAAGGCTTTGGTCAGCCTGAGGCTATAGTAGAAGACACTTGCCCAATGGACGTTAAAGGCATCAGGAAAGGCATCCAGATGTAGAAACCAATCCAAATCAGACAGGAACCTGGAGCAGCTCTCTGCTTTGCCAGCTCTGGTAAAACCGTCCAACTCATGCCAGTATGGAAAACAGACATTAATGGATGATGATGATGATGATGATGATGATGATAATGATGATGATGATATCACAACTAAGAACTAATAATGATGCCGTTTCTAAAACCTTTACAAATTTTCTTATGAAAATCAAATGGAAATTGTAGTTGTGATACCCGTGCCAGTGGCACGTAAAAAACACCATCCAAGCGTGGCCGATGTCAGCACCGCCTTTACTGGCTTTCATGCCAGTGGCACGTAAAAAGCACCAACCGATCATGGCCGTTGCCAGCCTGCTCTGGCCCCTGTGCCGGTGGCACATAAAAAGCACCCACTACACACTTGGAGTGGTTGGCGTTAGGAAGGGCATCCAGCTGTACAAACAATGCCAGATCAGATTGATCCTGGTGCAGCCTCCTGGCTTCCCAGAATCCAGTCAGACCGTCCAGCCCATGCTAGCATTGAAAACGGACGTTAAACGATGATGATGATTATGATGTAATGCTTTAGAATTGTTTGAAATCATAGCAGAAGATCTCAGTCTGTATGTCAAAACTTCAAAGTGTGAAAATGTCTGCTACAGTCAGAAGAGTTCAATATTCTTGCTCAAAGACAATCCTCTAGATTCTCTAGAGTCTTTTGTATAGTCAATAAGTAACATCACATCTTTAGCAAAGGATGTACAAAGACATTTTCTGAATGTGTAGGCTGTTGTTGGTGATCGTTAATCTGATGATCTAAAGCACTGGCTCTCAACCAGGGTCCACATAAGATTTGGATGCCAATCTGTTATAAAATTGGTTATATTTCTAAAATACACAAAATAGAATTTTTTCATTTCATTTCGTATAATATTTAATTATAAAAATATTTGATTTTTATTAATCATCACTAGGCTGTAGGGATCCCCTTGAGTAAAATAGGAACCAGAGGGGCCCTTGGGAAAAATTGGTTGAGAACCACTGGGCTAAAGAGAAGTCTCTTTCATGTCACACTGGCATCAATGCAATTATTTGGGTCCATTACTTTGACACTTACCAGATACCTGAAGGTAAGACATAATGGTACTTACATCCACATTTAATCAAACGCTTTAATGAGAGTCTTCTATAAAATATTCTTTTGTATTCTTGGCACAAGGTCCAGAATGTTTGGGGAGGAGGCCAGTCGATTAGATTGACCCCAGTATACAATTGGTACTTAATTTATCGACCCCAAACGGATGAAAGGCAAAGTTTACTTCGGTGGAACTTGAACTCAGAATGTAAAGACAGATGAAATACCGCTAAGCATTTTACTCAGCATACTAACGGTTTTGCCAGCTTGTCACCTTAGTCTTCTATAAAATATTGATATCATTCAAGAGAGATTTACGTGTTTGAGAGGACATTGCCTGAGAGCTTTTCAATGTGTAAGAAGATTTGTTGAGTTTTCAGAAGTGACAGCAGTATTAGCTCTTAATAAAGTCGTGACCAGGCAGAATCATTAACACACCAAGTGAAATGCTTAAGAGTATTTCACCTGTTGCTACATTCTGAGTTCAAATTCCACCAAGGTCAACTTAGCCCTTCATTCTTCTGGGGGTCGATAAATTACGTACCAGTCAAGTACTGGGGTCAATTTAATCGACTGGCCCCTTTTTCCAAAATTTCAAGCCTTGTGCCTATAGAAGAAAGGTTTATTAGCTCATAATTGTAACAATTTGATTATGAAACATTGCTAAGTCACTTTATATTTGAGCTTATCTTTTTATCTTTTACTTTTTTCAGTCATTGGAGTGTGGCCCTGCTGGGGCATTGCCTAAACATGTTTCAAGGAACAAATTGAACCCAGTTCTAATTTTTTAAATCGGATATTTATTCTATTGGTCACCAAGCAAAATCTGATTATTGATACAGTCCTGTGGACACCCTAACACGGAAATACTTGAATGCTTGGGTCAGATACCCAACAACCCTCATTAACGCTCTTGCCCTTTGCCTCATTCACCACTACATGCCTATTGTGTACTCACACACACACAGCTATTCACATATATATTTGTATATATAATTACACATACACACACACATACACACACAAGGTGATGATTGATGATGATGATGTGTGTGTGTGTGTGTGTGTGTGTGTGAATAATAGGCTTCTTTCGGTTTTTATCTACCAAATCCCCTCACAGGGTATTGGTTACCCCATGACTAAAGTAGAAGGCATTCTCCCAAGGTGTTATGAAGTGGGGCTGACCCCACACTTCACCAAAAAGAAAATCCAATACGGTCAGGATGCAAATAACCACACAACCATAACTACATCTATATTTCTTGTCCCGCTGTATTTATGAATTTATCATTTTGTTCATATGTAACATAAGCACAAATTGCTTCCAGCTTTTAGCCTCACCTTATTCTTAAACTACTTATATAACAATTTTAAAATGTGAGCAAAATATTCCTAAACCAGACAGAAGAGACTTGCAGTTTAATAAATCAGGTACAAAGAAAACAAATATTTATTTCCACAGTAAAAAAAATATTTAACCATTAAAAGGTTATGCTGTGTGTCAGTATTTCTACAACTACAAGTCACTTACCTTTTATTAGCAACTTATATATTGTTTTAATGGCTAAATATCATTTTAGCTGTTTTTCTTCTGGGTTTTTTTTTCTCACATCCATTTTTACTAATTTAACCACAATTTGTCTACAATAAATTCAAGACTAGCAGCATTTGTTTTGAACATAAATGTTGTTCTAGTTTAAAAAGAAAGTTTAGCCGATGATAGATGAGAAAATAACTGGCATTTATTTATATGGGTTGGAAAAAACTTTTGATATTTAGACAAAAAATAAATGAGTTAAAAAAAGTGGCTTTTTATGCTGTTGTGACATCTAAATATAAAGATTAAAGACATCTCAATAATTCCTCTAAAATATAATACAACAGACCTAAATAAGTTTTATAAATTAGTATTCAATGTTTTCCTCTCTGAAATAATTTTCTTATCTTCTCAGTTGCCCTGAAACTATAATCAGTTTTATGTGCATTAGTTTATGCCACTCTTAATACGGAATAACATAAATTTGGGATATATTATAGATAATAGTCTGGGGCCAATGTCTTTTTGTAGCATCATGGATTAATTATTATTACACAGTTCAAACTCTTTACTCTTTAACTCTTTTACTTGTTTCAGACATTTGACTGCGGCCATGCTGGAGCACCACCTTTAGTCAAGCAAATCGACTCCAGAACTTATTCTTTGGAAGCCTAGTACTTATTCTATTGGTCTCTTTTACCGAACCACTAAGTTATGGGGATGTAAACACACCAGCATTGGTTGTCAAGCGATGTTGGGGGGGGGGACAAACACAGACACACAATCACACACACACACATACATATATATATACATATACATATATATGATGGGCTTCTTTCAGTTTCCGGCTACCAAATCCACTCACAAGGCTTTGGTCGGCTCGAGGCTACAGTAGAAGACACTTGCCCAAGGTGTCATGCAGCAGGACTGAACCCAGAACCATGGGTTGGTAAGCAAGCTACTTACTAGACAGCCACTCCTGCACCTATAAATATTCATATATTCATAAATTTTAAAACATTTTCCCCTTACTCTGCTGTGTAGTAAACTAACAAATGTATTATATGGATGGATCTTTCAATCATAGAATATAACCAGTGTATTTCATCAAATTGTTCTGTTAAAAACATGATTATCAAATAAAAACGTTTGGTCTTTTAAATGCCAAAGTAGACATAGCCATGAGAGATATAATTACTTTCATATTGGTTTCAAATTTTGGTACAAGGCCAGCAACTTGGGGCTGAAGGAGCAACTGATTACAGCAACCCCTGTACTCAACTAGTACCAAAGTTGGCTCCGGCAATATTTGAACTCAGAACATAACTTCAGAAGAAATGCCACTAAACAATTTCTTTCCAGCACAGTAATGACTTTGCCAGCTCTCTGCTTTGCTAATTACTTTCATATTGACTAATTACAATAGTAACAAGTTCAACTTTGATACAATGTAAACCACTTCTCTGTAAATGTTACATCATATTGTAGATTATATCATGATATAAATCATATCACATTATATAATATCACAAGTAATTTCCTACAGTATCTTCTACCACTCTGTAAATTATTAAACACGTGAAGATGTAGAGTCTATCACTTGATACTGCAAATTATGATTAATGACACAAATGATTTTTAACATAAATTTTTCTTAATATTTGAAGTAATTAATTTGAAAGCTTTTATATGTAAGCATCTAATGGAAGACATGTATTACATTTTAATGATGAGATGTCTAATTTAAAAACATTTAGATTGATGTTTGCAGTCATTTAAATTGATGAAAATAGAATTTTGTACTTAAAGAAGTTATGGAAAGAAAGTAGTTTAATTTTCAATAAAGTTGCCCTAATTTTTATTCTATTAATTAAAATCCAATTTAGTAGTTAATTGCTATAAAAAAAATTATATAGAATATTTTGCAGAATAATCTTAAATAGCAAATAAAATCATGAATGAAAAAAAGAAACAGTAAAGAAAAAAATTGAAGAGTTTATTTAAGAATACAAATACAATTTTAAAAAAATAATTCTGTTTATTTTAATTTATTGTTATTTGATTGAGTTGTTGAGTAAATTAGAAGAATATTTAATCTATTAATTAAAAATCTGTCCACTTTGTTTGACTAGTATAAATATTAAGACAACTGTTATTATAGCTAGTCAGAGGTCATAGGAGATGTTTTTTTCCACATTGTTTTTACAAACTCAGTATTAAATATTCTGAAAATTGATACCGTTTTTTTTTTTTCTTTTTTAAATGAGGATGCTAGTAGTAATGATGGAATGAGAACAAATTTGATGCTTACAATTTCTGAACCAACATGGAAGTCTAAGAATCATGTCAAAATACTGGTTTGTAGCACAAAGTAGAACAGATAAATTATTTCAGCTTTAGAAAATTCTGCTCTGCTTTATAGACAAATTAATGTAAATCATTTTTCTTTTCTTTTTATTTTTTTTGTTTGTAAAGTCAGAAATAGTTCAAAGCATTTGATAAATTATTGGCAGAGAATGTTCTCTTGTAAGAGAAATTAGCATTCTGTTGCAGAAATAAAATTCTTTTGGAAAACAGATCAAAAGCATTTAAAGTTTGTTTGTTTCTTTTATCTTGCTACATGTCAATGTATTTGATGTGAAAATGTGGGAAAAAAATAAACAAATGTGTCAGAAAAGAGAATTATTATGGCTAAAATAATCTTGGTCTTATATAGAAATTGCTCTTAAGTACAGGAGAAATTTCTTTGAAAGTTCATTTATGGTTAAATTAATTGTTAATAATTAGAACTTACAAAGCTGGTGTTGTTTTCTTTTTACATTGTTTATAACATATAGTTATAAATAATAGTTTGATACATTGCATATCTTTTCAGCTTATACATTCATTTCGTTTACTCATGCTTGTTTAATAGTCATTGCAAATAGAATTATATAACTTATTGTGGATGTGGACTAAACTTATAAATTGTAATATTCCTTACTAATATTTATTTCATTGACCATATTTTACAATTACAATGTCAAATGTTAATAAGCATCTTTTAGCTATTTTCATAAAAAAAAGAAAACAATTAATTCTGAGATTACAAAACTGGAATCCAGTTTTATCTATCAACTGACTATAGCGGCCACACCATGTAATCAACATATCCAGTCTTAACCAAGGCTGAATTATAAACCTTTGTTCTCATCGTCGTCGTCGTCAGTATAATCTCTAGATTTTGATGCTTGCATCAGTCTAACAGAATTTGTTGTGGCAGACTTCCATGGCCAGATGCCCCTCATGTCACCAACTGTTACTTGCTTCCAAGCAAGGGAACATTTCTCCATGGCCAATCATGTATTAATGGAAGATTGGAAATGAAGAACAGCACCTGCATGAGGGCAACACTCACCTACACCTATCACATGATGTGAAGGCAAGTAATGCACACATGCACCCAGGCAAACACACATTCATATATATATATATATATATATATATATATATATATATATATATATATATATATATAAAGTTCTGGTCTGGTGACTTTACTCTTGAAAATCAGCCCCATGGTAGACTTGAGACCAAGGTAAATAATGATGAGCTGGAAACCGTAGTGGAAGTGGAGACATCTCAAACTACGCGTGAGTTAGCAGCAAGGTTTGATGCTTCGATTCCAACTGTATTGGACCATCTGAAACAAATCAGCAAGGTAAAGAAGTTGGACAAGTGGATATCACACGAACTGAATGAGCATCAAATGACATGTCATCTTGATACTTGCTGTTCTTTATTGTCACAGTATAAAAGTGAACCATTTTTGCATCGTATTGTTACACGAGATGAAAAATAGATTCTATTCAACAACAGCAAGTGTTCTGCACAGTGGTTGGATAGAGACTAAGTGCTAAAACACAATTCAAAAAAGAATATTCATCAAAAAAAGCTAATGGTGTCTGTTTGGTAGTCCAACACTAGTGACATTCACTGCAGCTTCTTGAGACCTAGTAAGTCAATTACAGCGGATGTATAGATCAACCAATTGGATGAAATGATGAGTGAACTTGCAATGAAACAACCAAGATTAGTCAATAGAAACAGGCCAATTTTCTCGCAAGGCAATGCTCGACCACATGTTGCACAAACAACGCTACTCTAGTTACAGGAACTGAACTTGCAAGTACTCTGTCAACCACCATATTCACCAATCCTTGCACCAATTGACTATCATGTTTTCCAGGCATTAAAAAACTTCAAATCTAAAGAAGACGCAAAAACAGCCTTTCATGATTTCATCACCTCTTGCTCTCCAGAAATCTTTGCTGCCAGCATAAATAAGCTACTGATAAAATGGCAAAATTGTGTTGATAATTTAGGTGCATACTTTGATTAACCGCATTGCTTTTTGTTGAGATAAAGTAAAATCGAAACTGAACCAAATTTGATGACTGGCACCCGTGCCAGTGAAGCGCTAACAGCACCATCCGAGCGGGATCACTGCCAGAGCAGCGGTCTCACTCCTGTTCCGGTGGCACGTAAAAAGCACCATTTGAGCGCGATCATTTCCAGCTTCGCCTTACTGGCACTTGTGCTGGTGGCATATGAACAAAACATTGAACTGACTCCTCTGCAGGTGGCACATAAAAAACACCATTTGAGCGTGGCCATTGCCAGTACCACCGGACTGGCCCTCGTGCCTGTGGCACGTAAAAAGAACCCACTACACTCTCGGAGTGGTTGGCATTAGGAAGGGCATCCACCTGTAGAAACACTGCCAGATCGGATTGGAACCTGGTGCAGCCATCTTGTTCGCCAATCAAATCGTCCAACCCATGCTAGCATGGAAAGCGGACGTTAAACGATTATGATAATGGTGATACACACACACACACACACACACACACACACACACACACACACACACACACACACACACACACACACACACACACACATATATATATATATATATATATATATATACGACAGGCTTCTTTCAGTTTCTGTCTACCAAATACACTAAAAAGGCTTTGGTTGGCCTGAAGCTACAGTGGAAGACAATTACCCAAAGTATCACACAATGGGACTGAACTCAAATCCTTGTGGTTGGGGTGCAAGCTTCTTACCCCAGCCATGCTTCTTCCATGAACTGCGTAATAGCATCAACATAAGCAAAACAAAAAAACCACAAAACAATTGCTGAATATTCTTATGTTTAATCATTCATTTCAGTACATTTTACAAATTAGTGAGCAAACAATGGCAAACTATTGAGATCTTATTAAAAAAAGGTAACACAGAGATTATTGTAGATCATCACATTGTGATAACAGATGCTATGTTGAGTGAGAAAATGTAAGTTATTTAAGAGCCGAGTAATAATATAATCAAAGAACTACACAAAAAATAGAAAATATAATGTAACTCATTGTAAAGAGTCTCTTGAAAGAAAATAATGTTCAATGAGAAATCTTTATTATCTACAAGTAATACTGGGAAAGATGCAACATTGTCCATCAGAACACCGTTTCGTCTTTTTGAATAGTCTTTTTGACTACATCAAAATGGTGCCACATGAAAAGCACTGCTGATAGTGCTTCGTAAAAAGCACTGGAGCCGGTGCTTCGTAAAAAGCATTGGTGATGGTGCCACATAAAAAACACTGCTGATGGTGCCACGTAAAAAGCACTGGTGATCGTGCCACGTAAAAAGCCCTGCTGAAGCTGCCACGTAAAAAGCACTGCTGATGGTGCCATGTAAAAAGCATTGGTGATAGTACTTCATGAAAAGCATTGGTGATGGTACCACATAAAAAAGCACAGGTGCTGACGCTTCATAAAATGTACTGGTGATGGTGCCACGTAAAAAGCATTGGTGACGGTGCCACATAAAATCGCTGGTGATGGTGCTTCATTAAAATGATGATAATGAGAATGATGATTATGATGATAATGAGAATGATGATGATGATGATGATGATGATGATGATGATGATGATGATGATGATGATGATATTGATGATGAACTGAAGGAACGACATGAGATATGATGCTCCAGCATAGCCGTAACAATAATTTTTTTTTTAGTCATGAGGAGTAAATAAACTATTTGCCACAATGAGATAGGCCTTATTCTTTTAATGAAAAGCTGGAAAACATTATTGAAGAGAGCAGCCTAACTAGTAGTGATCAGTTAAGTATTTAGCTCCCTGGGGGCGGGGTGCTTTCACTGTGAATATCCTTAACACAGATTGGATTATTTTTATAAATTATTTCGAACAAGATTTTGAAAAATGAAAACAAACTCAAGAAGCATTTAGAGGTGCAATTGGGGTGCATTGCACCCAAGGAAAAACAGACATGTATTTTCTACTCTAGGTACAAGGCCTAAAATTTTGGGGAAGGGGCCAGTTGATTTGATCGGCACCATTACATGACTGGTATTTAATTTATCGACCCCGAAAGGATGAGAGGGCAAGTCGACCTCGGTGGAATTTGAACTCAGAACGTAAAGACATGTTAAGCTATACCAGCATTTGAATTCAGAATGCAAAGATCCAGAATGTATACTAAAAGACACCTGGTCCAAAGTTCTTACAATTCAACCGATTCATTGCCTTGAATTGGTGCTTTTTTGTTTGATCCTGAAAAGATAAAAGACAAAGTTCACTTGGGTGGGGTTTGAACTCAGAGTTCAGAGAATCAGAACAAATATAGTGAAGTATTCTGTGGGATGTTCCAGCAACTTTTCTAGTTCGCTATAGCAGAGAGATGAGATTGTACCAGTCGTTTCATGATGCTGTACATCGATAGTTTGATGTTAGACACGAAGTAACCACACAGCTTAGCTCACACCCAACAATATGGAACTTTAACCCTTTCGTTACTGTATTTATTTTGAGCTGCTTTGTGTTTCTTTCAATTACTTTAAATATAACAAAATTTAGTAAAATAACTTAGTTATCATTCAGCTAGTGTTAGGAACATAACTTGTGACTAAGGTCTGGTGGAAGATTTTAATTCAAAACTTATGAAAACAAGACATTCGTACTACAGAGCCAGAGGCGGTTTCAGCTGGGTTGGTATCAAAAGGATTAAATCAATCGTTTGTTAATAGAAATGTGTTTGCTGCTCCTATTTTTGGATATCTTCAATAATAATTTGACTTTTATTTTAAAACAATATTTCTCTTATTTTCCACTACGTTCTGAGTTCAAATTCTGCCAAGGCCCACTTTGCCTTTCACCCTTTTGCGGTCGATTAAATAAGTACCAGTTATGCACTGGGGTCGATGTAATCGACTTGTGTCTGTCCTTGTTTGTCCCCTCTATGTTTAACCCCTTGTTTTGAACAGAGTAATATCATCAAAATTTGTTTTTAGTCTCCTCACATTCATCGCTGCTGAGCAAGGCTCAAATCGATAATCTTTCTTAGATCTTTGATATAATTAATATTAGCTGTCTTTCGCGTACTTGTTTCAGTCTTTAGACTACGGCCATACTGGGGCACAGTGTTGAATTTTTAGTCGAACGAATTGACCTTAGTACTTTTTTTTTTAAATCTTGGTATTCATTGTATTGGTCTCTCCCGCTGAAGCGCTATGTTATGATGTAAACACGCCAACACTAATTGTCAAACACAGGCACAAACACAAACACACACACACACACACACACACATACACACACACACACATATATATATATATATATGTTGGGCTTCTTTCAGTTTCTTATTTCTTTATTGCCCACAAGGGGCTAAACATAGAGGGGACAAACAAGGACAGACAAAGGTGTTAAGTCGATTACATCGACCCCAGTGCGTAACTGGTACTTAATTTATCGACCCCGAAAGGATGAAAGGCAAAGTCGATTTCGTCCGGCGTGCTAACGTTTCTGCCAGCTCGCTGCCATCTTTCAGTTTCTGTCAAACCAAATTCACTCACAAGGCTTCGGTTGGTCCGAGGCAGTGGCAGCTTGCAGATAAAATTAGTAGGGCTGCTGCTTCAGAAAAATTTTAGCCATTGTTTTCATATTGTGCAAAAGGAAACAAACATATAAAAAGAAAATTAATACATAAATTTGATTGATTCACGTTTTAGCCACTCCGAGGTAGTGTAGTTCATTTGTACACTGTACACTGCCATGAATTCCCTCTTGTTTTTCAAAAATCCCCTCTAAATCCCAACAGTCCAACCTCACTACGAAGTCTCTCACACCTCTTTGTTGTAACTTGTTCTTTTATTTTATTTTATTTCATGCAATCATAGTATTTTATAACGGAGAATAAATTATTGCTTACTAGTTCATTTTCCCCTTGTGTCGTATATCATTTTTACATTTCCCTTATTTACCCATCTTCATTATAATGGTTTGTTTCCAAGATCTTATGCTATGCTTTGCAAAAGTTCCATTACGATGTCAAATTATTCATGAAATGAATTTCAAGTCTTTTCTGTATCGGAATTCCGTCGAGTTTCATCTTTTCCAGCAGTGTTGAACAGGAAAGAATACAACTGAGCCACACCAAAAATATTACCATCTATAAGCACAGATGAGGCTGTGTGGTGAGAAGTTTGCTTCCGCACATGCGTTGTCCAGTAGTTGTTGTGTGAATTTGTTGAGAGTCGGACGGTTTTTTTTTCGTGCTGCTTAGAAAATGCATTCAGACCTTAGCGGGTCTGAGTTGTCTTCAGCAGAAGTGGAGGCTGGTAAGGGCGGTCATTACGATGGACGGAATGTTGTAGAAGACAAGGAATTTTGCTGAGGCCACGGAGATGAAGCGAAGGGAGTTGGACTTGGCTGGTCTGAAGAAGTATGAGAAGATGGTACAGAAGGTGGGAGTCGACGTGAGGTTGTCTTCCCCGCCAAAGGAATTATAGAGCGGTTGGAGAGAAAAACGATCACCTATAAGGTGTTCTCGTTAAAAGGAAAAAAGGCTGAGCAGGTGGAAGCTGAAATGGAAAAGGCGCTAAGAGAGCGGTCAAAGGAAATAACATGTATAACTAAAGGAAGGAGATATGGGACAATGGTCGTCCAATTTAGAACAGTAGAGGAGGCTGGTGAGTGTTGCGGTGAAAACAGGAAGTAGTGTTTCTGCTCACAAACCTTAGAAGAAAGACTTCCAAGGTTATAGTATAAGCAATCCCACCTGATATAGAAGTGGCTTGGATGGCGGCGGCTGTCCTTGTTGGAAGTGAGGAGAAAGTGGCTGTCCTTCAAGCCACAGAAACGGAAGAAGGAGGGTGGAAAGGGAAGACACTAGAATTAATAATACAGACGGAGGAGGGACAACTGGAGAGTTTGACAGAGACGGTGACGTTGAGGGAAATTGTATTGAGAGTGTGGGTAGAGGGCAGAGTTCCACGCTGTTTTAAATGTGGCCAAAAGGGCCACATTAGAGCATACTACCCTCTACAGAGGACAATAGCAGAGGAAACAGTTGTGGAGACGGAAGAGAAAAGAGAGGAATAAAAGACAGACGGGGGAAAGGAGGAAAAGGAGGAAAAATACAGAGTAACAGAGAGTGGAAGTAAGAAGAGAAAAAAGAAAGAACACTGAGTATGATGTGGTAACCCAGTCCAACTCTATCCCACCCAAGACCACTCAGACCCACCCTCCCCATACAGACACCAAACCCACCCACCCCATTTCCCCACAGGCAAAAATAAAAAAGAGCAAATACCTCTGAATTTAGAAGCCCCCTTTCCTCGGTGAAAAAGGCTACGAGAGAGTGCAGTCATGAGGCGATAGTATAACAAAAACAGAAACTAAAAGGAAAGTAGGACTCAGAGGCGGCGAGTAGTGTTGCTCAGTGTGGGGTGAGTAGCACACTCTTCATATTTTCATTTTCAACTATGTCCCCACATGTGTTGTAGTGTCCCCTCTATGTAATGCCTTTATGGTAAAAATATTGAAATAAAGAAGCTTGCTTCCCAACCACATGGCACCATGGGTAGGTATCTATAACCTCAGGCCGACCAAAGGCCTTGCGTAGATTTGGTCGATGAAAGCAGAAAGCAGCTTGTCTTGAGTGTGCATGTATGTCTTCCTCTCCACTGGTTCACAACCGATGTTGTCGTGTTTATGTCTCCATAACTTAGTGACTTAACGGTTCGGCGAAAGAGACTGACAGAACACTAATCAGAAAACGGAAATACGTACTGGAGTCGATCAATTAAACTGAAAAATTTTCAAACCGGTGGCCCAGCATGCCCGAAGCTTCTTGCTATAAACAAGTAGGCGTAGGAGTAGCTGTGTAGTAAGTAGCTTGCTTACGAACCACATAGTTCTGGGTTCAGTCCCACTGCGTGGCATCTTGAGCAAGTGTCTTCTACTATAGCCTCGGGCCGATCAAAGCCTTGTGAATGGATTTGGTAGACGGAAACTGAAAGACGCCCGTCGTATATATGTATATATATATATATATATATATATATATATATATGTATGTATATGTATTATGTGTGTATGTGTATGTGTGTCTGTGTTTGTCACCCCACCATCGCTTGACAACTGATGCTGGTGTGTTTACGTCCCCGTAACTTAGCCGTTCTGCAAAAGAGGCCGATAGAATAAGTACTAGGCTTCCAAAGAATAAGTCCTGGGGTCGATTTGCTCGACTAAAGGCGGTGCTCCAGCATTGCCACAGTCAAAAGACTGAAACAAGTAGAAGAGTAAAAGAGTAAGTAAATATTAAAAGTAAATGATAAAAAAAGAATACATCAGAGTTAGCAGCAGATTCTCCAACCAACTCAAGAGAATGATTATTGCACTTTACCAAAATAGTTTTGTAATTGTTTTCTATTAATCCATTCTTGAACATTACGTTTGTTATAATTGCAGCGTTGTTATATAACACTGAAATCGAAAATATCATAATGACATTTTGTCTTTTACAAGTTTTTCTAAAATTACTTCCACAATGTTTTCACCATCTTTTAGTTTTAATTGGATAAATCCAAGAGAAGAATCGTTTATATATATATATATATATATATATATATATATATATATATATATATATATATATATATATATATATATAAATACATTTATTTGTTTTCTCTTTAGAATCAATATCAATAGAAAGGAATGTTTGGGTCATTTACTTCCGATGTGCTTGATCTGGAGTAGAATCAAACACGTTGCCAAAATATTTAGCCGTAAGAATTTTATGTAGCAATCTCTGGCAATCGGCAAAAGCCACGTATTCTTTTATTCTTTTACTCTTTTACTTGTTTCAGTCATTTAACTGTGGGTATGCTGGAGCACCGCCTTTAGTCGAGAAATTGACCCCAGGGCTTATTCTTTGTAAGCCTAGTACTTATTCTATTGGTTTCTTTTGCCGAACCACTAAGTTACGGGGACATAAACACACTAACATCGGTTGTCAAGTGATGATGGAGGGGAAACACAGACACACAAACATATATATATATATATATATATATATATATATATATATGCGACAGGCTTCTTTCAGTTTCCGTCTACCAAATCCACTCACAAGGCTTTCGTCGGCCCGAGGCTATAGTAGAAGGCACTTGCCCAAGGTGTCACGCAGTGGGACTGAACCCAAAACCATGTGGTTTGTAAGTAAGTTACTTACCACACAGCCATGGGCAAATGTGCGTGCGTGTGTGTGTGTTTCTATGATATGTATATACACACATATATATTTACATATACATATACATATGTATATATATATATATATATATATATATATATATATATATATATATATATATATATATATATATGTATAAATATATATATATTTGTACACTCACACATGCACACACACACACACATATATATATATACACACATGTACACACTCATACTTGGAATATATGTTTATAACAAACATTGGAGACACTGCGTAAAAAAGGGAGAAAAAGCACAAAGCAGATCAAATGTCTAAATAGTGAAATCAGATCCAAGGTGACAGGACCTTCACTGGTAGAATGTGTGCGTGTGTGTGTGTGCGCGTGCGCGCGTTATAACACATACACACACACATTTTATCTTACGTAACGCAGATAGGCAACTATGAAAATTTCAAGTAAAGCTAAAAGGCAGCTCAAACAGACGTGCCTGATCGCTTCATCAATTATCAATCCAAAATCATTACAATTTCGACACCTAAAATATTACTATTTATTCCAACAGTACCCAGAACTTGTTGGAAAGATACAGACACACACACACTCAAAAACTAAGAAACAAGAAAAAGACGAGTTTACTGAGATGATTATGATAAAACACAAAACAAATCAAAAGGAGAATACAAAGTATTTTCCAACCGAAAACAAGAATAAAACAAATTATGAGAAGAACAGTGACATTACAAAAGAAGAATAAGATGGAACGAAATATATATGGTCATACAATGTGATTATAAAACTAAACGCACAAGGGACTAATAACAAAATGGTGTTCAGACATAGACGATAAATATAAAGATGTGTGGAGATAAGTAGAATGCATTATGGTCTTAAGCAACGTATCATGAGAGAGTTAAAACGACATCAAGTTGCTGAAGCAGTTGAAGCGAGAAAGAACCCTAGAAGAAAAACAAGTAGGAGGAAGATGAAGTCAGAAGTGTTAATAGGGATGGAGGGAGGTGTGAGATACTAACCTGTGAGTGAAGAAAGGGAGATTGTGATGGGAAAATATGTGAAGGAAATTGGTTGACTGGGTAAATCTGGTGGTAATACAAAGAAAAACAAGAAAAGGAAGAAGAAAGGAAGTAAAACAAGAAAGAAATAATAGAAAGGAACAGCAGAAAGGGCAAAAGCTGAGAGAAATAAAATGAAGAGAGGGTTACAGAAAATGGAAGGGATGGAAGGGGACAAGCTGGTAAGTGTGTGTGTGGGGGGGGGGCTGTGTGTTTGTGTGTGTTGTGGCTATGTTGTAAGAAGCTTGCTTCCCAACCACATGGTTCAGGGTTCAGTCCCACTGCATGAGACCCTGCACAAATGTCTTAGATCTGCCTCGGACAGACCAAACCCTTGTGAGAAAATTTGGCGGAAAGAAGCTGGAAGAAGCCCATCGTATGTATATATATTTGGACAAGATGGACAATTATGTGTGTGTGTGTGTGTGGATGTGTGGTAAGAAGCTTGCTTCCCAACCATATAGTTTCGGATTCAGTTCTACTGCATGGAACCCTGGGCAAATGTCTTAGATCTGACTTGGGCAGACCAAACCCTTGTGTATTGATGTTAAAATTCCAACGTATTGGCAAGAAATCTTGAAATAAAACTGAATGATGATATACAACCAGCCCGCTTATGAGTACCCTTCATTCATTGGTCAATTTGTTGAGGCAAGTGAAATTAAAATCGCTGACGTGGCCAATGACAGTGCCGCCTGACTGACACTCGTCCCAGTGGAACGTTAAAAGCACCATTCGAGCATGATCATTGCCAGGGCTGCTGTCTGACTCCTGTGCCGGTGGCACATAAAAAGCACCATTAGAGCATTATCATTGCTAGTGTCGCCTTACTGGCACATGTACCAGTGGCGCACGAAAAGCAACATTCGAGCATGGTTGTTGCCAGTGCCGCCGGACTGGCTCCCATGCAGGTGGCACATAAAAGACACCTTTGAGCGTGATCGAGGAAAAAAGTGATTAATTGATATACGGGCAACACACACACACACACACACACACAAATACGAACATGTATGCGTACAAAAAATATGTATGCAATTGGTGTACGTACTTACGTGCGTGTATGTGTGTGTGTGTGTGTGTGTTACCCACATATATATATATATATATATATATATATATTTGACAGAAGGACAACAAAAGAAAGAAAGAAACCTCGATATTATGCAAATAGAGGAATTTATCTGTAAAAATATGTGACACTTATTCAGTAGCCATAATAAAACTCCGAGTTTCGGATGCCAGGGTAGGAGTCCACGCCAACATCTCTTCTGTCATCCGACCAATTACGCAGTTTAAGACGCGTAATATTTTATACGCAGTTTTAGACGCGTTTTGTCGCTACACAGTAATTTCCCTTTGTTTTTAATGGTCCTTTTTCACAGGAATTTTCAATTCGCCGGATAACTGAAGAGATGTTGGCGTGAGCTCCCACCCTGGTATCCAAAACTCGGAGTTTTATCATGGCTACTGAATAAGTGTCACATATTCGGGAGCCCTTTTGGGCATTCTATTTTCCTTGCTTGAAGCGTTCCCAAAGAGGGGTTAGATGATGGGGGTGGTATTTTCAAAGGGCTAGTATGTGTAACCTGATCACCTCTGCCAATCAAACTCCTAACCCATGCGCCCCTGTTGCGACACTGATTCTGCCAAATCTGACGTCGATGTTACTTAGTTTGGTTTGAAATAAAGAACTTAATTAGCTTAATAATCCTAACTTAATCCCGAGCAAAGCCGGGCTATACTGCTAGTTACCTCTATACACACACACACACACAGATATATCTACACATACATATACATATATAGACATGCATACACACACACACACACACATATATATATACATACATACATACGTATATACATAAGCATATATACATACACACACACACATACTTATACGATATCTCAAGAGGGTCGTTATGCCAATAATAAACACATGCACTGGTTCTATTTCATTTCTTTATATCATATGTCAGCTGGTTAACCATTTAACCAAATGACAGAAAAAAATAAAGAAGTAAAATAGAACCAGTGCATGTGTTTATTATTGGCACAATGACCATCTCAAGACACAGCAAAGTGTGCTTCAACACCACAGATTCACAAGTGTTTCTTGGTAGGTGTTATGTAAATATCTACATAAATATATAATATCTGTTTCAAATTTTGGCACAAGATGAGTAATTTCATGGAAAAGAGTAAGTTGAGCCCATTGACCCCTGATTCTCAGCTGGTACTTATTCTATTGATCCCGAAAGAATAAAAGGCAAAGTCAACCCCGTCGACATCTGGACATAAATTCGGAAGCAAAGTCACTAAGCATTTCCCCCTGCCAGGCACGGTGACGAGTTTATGTTTTATTGTAGGTGCACTGGTATACCTGTATGTTATTGCATTCCCGTATATTCACAGGTACACAACTAATCATAAAATTTTCACAATTAACGAAACACATAATATTACAAACTTACATAAATATACACAATGCTAGCCAGGAAACATTTGTTTTCTATTCTGATAATTTTGGCTCATTTTTATCGTTATGAATTTTTTTTACCAACAAACTTAATATTCAAAATTGGTCGGTCATCCAGTGAAACTCTATTCAGCTATTCATTAATTCTGTAACCACGTTAACAATAACCGTAGTCTTTAACTTCATGTTTTTCTATACATACTGAAGACATAAAATATTTCACGTATGGCAAAATGAATAGATGAATGTGTGACGCAATTTTTGAGGGCTTCTCGGCAACCAATCAAAAACAATATTTCGAAGTTTTTACAAAAATTCTGTTTATATTGGTTATGTATATTAACCATTAGAATGATTGACAATGTAAAGCTCAGTTATGATACAAGAATTTACAACTCTACTTCATTTAATAAGCTTTTATCTTTGTTTGTGAGTTTTATCTTTGTTTGTGAGCAATAAAGTTTTGGAATCTATACATATGTGTATGGAAACTCTCATGTCTGTATACAGAGGCCAGATAAGAGCCATTGATGAGCATTAATAAAACCTGAAATCACTAATGATCTGGTATTCCCCAGATGCTGTAGGGAGCTTGCCTCCCATATCACTCTTTAGATAAATGCTAAGAGTTTCTTTGACTCTTATTTCTAGCAATTTTGGTGCTAACTAGTAACCTTAGCCTCTTTAGTGACGTCTACAGTTCTTCCTTTGGTTGTAAATTGCAAATAAGCCAACTTTATATAGTATATATGTAAAAAGCACTATCCGAATATGGCTGATGCCAGAACCCCCTGAGTGGATCTTGTGCCGGTGGCTCTCATGCCAGTGACATGTAAAACAGAAACCAACCGAACGTGGCCAATGCCAGTACCTCCTGACTGGATCTCGTGCCAGTGGCACGTAAAAAGCACCAACTGAACGTGGCCAATGAGGACAAATATCCATCAAATGTAAATAATATAAGTAAAATATAACAAAAAACCATGTCATAAGGAACTTCCCTGTTAACAACAAACCATGGAAATGTAAACCTCAGAACAATCTTAGAATGACCGATGTTATTAAGAAATTTGATTAGAACTGAATGTTGCAATCTTCACAACTCCAACTGTAACATTTGCCAGACAAACATAACTCACTATGATTTAAAACAAGGAACAACCGCAATACATTGCGTCACCCAATACATTAACAGAATAAACTTCCGTGCTTTATAGAACATCTTACAGAAATAGCAATCTGCCAGAAGGGAAGCTAGGCGACAGGTTTATTTAGCCAGAGGGGAAGCAGATAAGAAAAGATTTGCCAATGTTCTGCGCCGTGAGGACCAAAGACTCGAGGTATTTCGTGTTGCAAGACAGTGTAGGAGAGAGAATAGTGATGACGTAGGAAAGAAATGTGTTCGCATGGATGATGGTACGCTTGCACTAAATGAGGCTGCAAAGAAAGAGGTCTGGAGATGCCACTACGATAGATTGCTTAATAAAGAGAATGAATGGGAGAAAGAGAGCCTGCCGTATGTCGACCTAACAGAGGGACCAGCTATCCGAGTTGACAATACCAGGGTAGATAAAGCAATTAATAGTATGAAGACAGGGAAAGCCCCCGGCCCATCAGGAATCACTGCAGAGATGCTCAAAATATCTGGCAGTGTTGGCTACAGCCTAGTCACCCGTATAACGAACCAGGTGTTACACGAAGGAGTCATACCCAATGACTGGTGTAGCAGCACCATAGTCAACTGCTACAAAGGTAAAGGTGACGCTTTAGATACAAATAATTACAGAGGCATCAAGCTGTTAGATCAGGTTATGAAAGTTACGGAGAGGGTCATAGCCCAACTAATTAGGGAGCGAATCAATTTAGATGAGATGCAGTTTGGGTTCGTGCCAGGTAAAAGCACCACTGATGCCATATTTCTAGTGAGACCGCTGCAGGAGAAATACCTAGCCAAGGATAAACCTCTGTACCTGGCCTTCGTTGACATGGAGAAAGCCTTTGACAGGGTCCCCCGATCCCTTATCTGGTGGTCAATGAGGAAACTTGGGATAGAAGAATGGTTGGTGAGAGCTGTGCGAGCCATGTACAGAGATGCTGCCAGTAAGGTGAGGGTTGGAAATGAGTACAGTAATGAATTCCGGGTAGAGGTAGGGGTCCACCAAGGTTCCGTCCTCAGCCCCCTCCTATTTATCATAGTCCTCCAGGCGATCACAGAGGAATTCAAGACAGGTTGCCCCTGGGAGCTCCTCTATGCTGATGACCTTGCACTAATTGCGGAGTCACTATCAGAACTAGAGGAGAAGTTTCAGGTGTGGAAGCAAGAACTAGAATCGAAGGGCCTTAGAGTCAACCTAGCAAAAACCAAAATCCTAATAAGTAGGAAGGTAGATAAAACACAAACCCCTTCAGGTAGATGGCCCTGCTCAGTATGTAGAAAAGGAGTAGGTAGTAACTCTATAAGATGTACCCGGTGCAAGCTATGGACACATAAGAGGTGCAGCAATATCAAAGGCAGATTAACTACGAAGTTAGTTTTTGTATGTGGCAGATGTTCTGGTGCAATAAACACTGTAAACAAACAGGAAACAACTTCTATCTCATTCCAGGGAGAAAAACTAAAGGTAGTCGATAGCTTCCGCTATCTGGGTGACCAAGTTAGTAGTGGGGGTGGGTGCGCTGAAAGTGTAGCTGCTAGAATAAGAATAGCCTGGGCAAAGTTTAGAAGGGACTCTCACTCAGAGTAAAAGGCAGACTGTATGACGCATGTGTACGAACAGCCATGCTAAATGGCAGTGAAACATGGGCTGTGACTGCTGAGGACATGCGTAAGCTCGCAAGGAATGAAGCCAGTTTGCTCCGCTGGATGTGTAATGTCAGTGTGCATACCCGTCAGAGTGTAAGTATCTTGAGAGAAAAGCTGAACATAAGAAGCATCAGTTGTGGTGTGCAAGAGAGACGATTGCGCTGGTATGGACATGTGGTGAGAATGGATGAGGATAGCTGCGTGAAAAAGTGCCACACCCTAACAGTTGAGGGAACCCGTGGAAGGGGTAGGCCCAGGAAGACCTGGGCTGAGGTGGTGAGGCAAGACCTTCGAACATTGGGCTTCACCGTGGAGATGACTACTGACCGAGACGTTTGGAAATGTGCTGTGCGTGAGAAGACCCGGCAAGCCAAGTGAGATCGTTGCCAGTGCCCCTGGACTGGCTCTTGTGCGGGTGGCACATAAAAGACACCATTTTGAGTGTGGCCGTTGCCAGTACCACCTGACTGGCCCTCGTGCGGGTGACAAGTAAAAGCACTCACTACACTCTCTGAGTTGTTGGCGTTAGGAAGGGCATCCAGCTGTAGAAACTCTGCCAAATTAGATTGGAACCTGGTGTTGCCATCCGGTTTCACCAGTCCTCAGTCAAATCGTCCAACCCATGCTAGCAAGGAAAGCGGACGTTAAACGATGATGATGATGATGATGATGTAACACAAAGCTGCAGCTAACATATAACGTACGTACGTCTCAACAGCAAATCCAATGGCAAAGAAGATTGATGCTGTAATTTTCCAGGTCTGGTGAAAAGATTTTTATGAATATAAGGTTTTTACTATAAAAGAGGCAGCACAGAAGCCAAAAAGTTCAACATTTTGAGGTTGAAACAAGCTGGAAATTTTAAGATGAATTTAGAAACTTTATAGTTTGAAACGAAATATAAGGGTTTGATACGCAGATGTGAGATTAAATTAGAACCTTGTTGTGGTTCCAATACAACACATTTAAGAGAAAAACTCTTACACATATAAGATGGGAGAATTAGTTTTTGAGATTATTTATCTATATCATTCTTGCACGTGATTTGTTTCAGGAAGAGATGTAAAGCTGAATTATATAATCCTGACCATAAAATATAAATTAGATCATCAAAGTTTATCTCAATATATTTTCTTGTAACTGTACTTACACACATAACAGGCAAATATTTACAGAAAAAATTAAGATGAAATAATTAAGAAGACAACACAATGTTGTTAGTTATTGTTTCTAAGTATACAACGGTCAAAACCTTTACCAGTGCCACAGATAAACATCTCTTTAGCACCATAAAACTTGACTGAAATGTTAATTAAAGTGGCGCTGAGTTCAAATGTCAGTGACTGACAAATATATAACATAAAAGGCTGATCGACTGACACTCACTGACCTAAATGTTTTGCTTTTGCTTATAAACAATTTCAAACAAATGTACGCACACGCACCTACATATGCATTCATATATACACATATACACGTATGTATATGCACACACATATATGCATACACATATACGCACTCATATAGTCATATGTATATACCCACACATTAATGATTTTATATGTCAAGTTATAAAGAAGACAATTTATCATTGAACTGAAGAATTGCTCCTTGAAGGCCTTGCGCCAAACTTTGGTATTAAAAGTTACGTAATCAGCAGGACGAGGTGTCACTGCATAGCACCAAAGATCCGAACATTGCCATCAGGATACAGAGCCACATAGTGCATCAGCTTGGATTTCAAGGCCCCACATCTCTTCAATATCCTCCCCAAAATCCTGAGAGACCTACATGGGGTGGATGTACGTGCCTTCAAAACAAAGCGGGATCTACTCTTGACAAGAGTTCCAGACGAACCTACCTCACAACAGGAAACACAGGGTCTGCTCTTGACAAGAGTTCCAGGACGAATCTACTTCACAACAGGAAACACAGGTGAGGACAGCAACATTAAATTCCTTCATACACCAAACGCGACATATCAGAGGAGGTTTCAAATAGTGAAAATATTGTAACGCTAATGTCAGCGCTCCAGCATGGCTGTAGACCTCGAGCTCAAACTAATAAAAGAAACAAAAGTAATATATTCATAAGTACATGTGTGTGCGTGTGTGTGTGTGTGTGTGTGTGTGTGTGTGTGTGTGTGTGTGTGTGTGTGTGTGTGTGTGTGTGTGAATAAAAAGTTCTCAAACTTGAGAGGATGGGCCCCTTAGATACTAACATGGGCCCCCATATATGGAGTCTAACGGTGCAGGGGCCCACCTGCCATTGGACAAGCTGGCAACCTGGCCAGTCCGCCACTGGCTCCACCTATCCACTGAAAAAAGAAACTCAGCCAAGGAAATACAAACAAAGTACAATCTGATGTGGATGTGCAAGAGCAAAACAGCGAAGCCATTGTCAACCATTTTCCTTCTCAGATTTAATCTATACACACACACACATATACATGCATACACACATACACATGCACATTGTGAGGGGAAAAATGATGACGGAATCTAGATGGATAGTTTATAAGCATTCTGTAGAGATCAGGCTGAGTTAACTACATTGTCCAGTGCATGCCACAGGAATCCATGTGAGCTGCAAATTTACATTCTGTCACCAATTCAATTTGTAAATTTGAAGTTTTATGGAATGAATTCAGTATAAATTCAATATGTAGTCACAAGGAATAATAGAAAATCCAAAGAGGTTAATTCATGATTTAATCAGCTATGTATGTTTCAAATAGTATGACATACCTTAAAATACTGCTATCATCAATTATGCATATCTAATTAATCCCATATTTGATTAATTTAAATGTTACAAGAAGAGAGGAATTCTACACCATCCTATTCTTATGAAAGCCATATTATCACTGCTTATATTGTTAGACGTTTTTAAAGGAAGTTAGTAGTAAACTTGGCCGTTGCCAGTACCGCCTGACTGGCTTTCGTGCCGGTGGCATGTAAAAGCACCCACTACACTCGCAGAGTGGTTGGCGTTAGGAAGGGCATCCAGCTGTAGAAACTCTGCGAAATCAGATTGGGGCCTGGTGTAGCCATCTGGTTCACCAGTCCTGTCAAATCGACCAACCCATGCTAGCATGGAAGCGGACGTTAAACGATGATGATTATGATGATGAACAACAGCCAGAATAAATATAATTTGTGACACAGCTCCATATACCATACACTTTTGAAAATCTAATGTGAAAAAATGTATTCCTATATTTCAAGATATAATTAAATTCTCGTTAATTCTAATTTATTTTGTGTGCCTTTTCAATTACATTTCTTCTATTCCTGCAATTGTATGGATTATTGGCAATATATATACAGAGTGGTCCAAAAGTCACTGAGGGGTTTTAATTCTTAATAAGTCCTTTATTTTTACAAATAGTTATATGAAATTTTAATTCAATATAAATGAGAAAATGGAGATTAATTTGCATTAGTTCTTTTCCATCATACCTCTGCATTACATATGAAAAATGACATCTTTTAAATGGCATCCATTTTCAGCTTCACACATCCGTGCCCTTTCCAAAATACATTCCATGACAGCAATAAGGGTTTCAGGGTCCATAGATAGATAGTTAAAACTTACTTGAAACAGGATGCGTGGCATTCAACCATATAATAATATGATAATCAAAAGCATATACTGTTGTTAAATGCTTGAAATACGAGACTAGAAAAACAGCCAGCAACTGATGAAAGGTCGTTCTTTATGTTGTTTATTTTGTCTTCCATTTGTGTCTTTCGTTGTTCGAAAGAATAGTTCATGTTCCATGTACTCGTGCTTCGTATTTTTTTGTTGTACATGTTTCATGATGTCCTGTTGCCTCTACATGTGCTTATATATATGCGTATAGATGTAAGTATGTACATATACGTATGTATATGTATATATATATATATATATATATATATATATATATATATATATATATATATATATATATATATATATATATATATATATATATGAGTGTTTGTTAGAGTACTTGCTAGAAAGCGAATACAGTGAAACATGTAAGTGCAAGTCTGTCATAGTAATGCCAACACACTTTCATATATACTTAGAAAATCATATGCAATTTTATTAATAAAACTCACCAAGTAATAACAATATATTTCCAAGCAAGTATGAAATATTGAAATACTGAAAATTATATACAAATGCAATACTAAAAAATAATAAATCAAACCATATGGATTTTACTCAGTTCAATTTTTTTTCAGAGAATGGAATTTCGATTTATTTTCAAAATCTGAATTTATGTTTTTTTTATAGTTTGTGAAATCTCCCTTCTATAATACTTTATTTTTCTGCATCTCCCCTCTAGCTTTATTAGAATTTATTTCTGCTTAACTCTTTCATTACTGTATTTATTTTGAGATGCTCTGTGTTTCTTTTAATTACGTTAAATATAACAAAAGAATTTAGTCAAATAACTTAGTTATCATTAAGCTAGTGTTAGGAACATAAACTGTGACTAAGGTTTGGTGGAAGATTTTAATTCAAAACTTATAAAAACAAAACATTTGTACTACAAAGCCAGAACTGATTTTAGCTGGGTTAGTATCAAAAGGGTTAAATTAATCATTTGTTAACCCTTTTGTTACCATATTTCTGTTGAGAAACTCTGTTTCTTTCAATTAATTTTAAATATAACAAAGAATTTAGTAAAATAACTTAGTTATCATTAAACTAGTGTTAGGAACATAAATTGGGACTAAGGTATGGTGGAAGATTCTAATTCAGAATTTATGAAAACAAGACGTTTATACTACAGAGCCAGAACCGGTTTCAGCCAGGTTAGTAACAAAAGGGTTAAGCAATTGATTGAGAAAGGATGGACAAAAAGGTATTATGCAGGAGCACATAGATACAGGATGGGAATACTATTGGTTTTAAAGAATATTTCTTAACCTAAATGGTTGCACCCCTTTGGTGAGGAGGATGTTGTCAGATTACAAGGGGTCAGCATATTTAAAAGTGGATGTTAGATATTTAAAAGTGGATGTTAGATATTTAAAAGTGTTGTGATTTTTCTTGGAAATAAAATATTTAAACTTCGTTTTTGTATTTGGTTTGCAAGATTCTTGATGTGAATTTGTGTATTGAAACAAATCTTGTTGTACCTTGGGAGGGTCTTTATGCCAATAATAGCACACACACTGTTTCAATACCACTTCTTTATTTTTCGGACCTTGACTAACAAACAACCAGCTGATTGTTTAACTGGCATTTTAAACAGGCAATAGATTCATCAATCGGTTAGATATTTAACAAATTGACTAACAATAAACAAGTGATATTGAACCAGTGTGTGTGTTATTATTGGAAGAATGATCCTCACAAGGCACATCAAAATATCTAAACCAAATACACTATTCATATTTCAAACCCATTTTCAAAAATATATTTGTAGAGTTAAGAATATGAGTGAGACATTGTATGTTAATAGCGAACAGAAACATGAATTAGATTATTCAGCATGGCTGATGCCAGTGTCACCTAACTGGCACCCATGCCAGTGGCACATAGAAAGCACCATTTGAGTGTGGTCAATGCCAGATCACCCTGACTGGCTCCCATGCCAGTGGCATGTAAAAAGCACCATTTGAGCATGGTCGATGCCAGTGCCACTTGACTGGCCTCCATGTAGGTGGCACATAAAAAGCACCATTCAAGTGTGGTTGATGACAGTGCCACCTGACTGGCCCCCATGCTGGTGGCATGCAAAAAAAGCACTATTTGAGTGTGGTCAATGCCAGATCCACCTGACTAGTTACCATGCCAGTGGCACCTAAAAAGCACCGTTCAAGTGTGGTTGACGCCAGTGCCACCTGACTGGCCCATATGCCAGTGTCACATAAAAAGCACCCACCATGCTCTCAGAGTGGTTGGCATTAGGAAGGGCATCGAACTGTATAAGCCTTGCCAGATTCAGATTGGAGCCTACTGCAGCCTCAGTCAACCGTCCAATCCATGCTAGCATGGAAAGCGGACATTAAATGACTGAGTGGTAAGCATGACTGAGTGGTAAGAAGCTTCCCACCCACATGGTTCCAGGCTCAGTCCCACTGCATGGCACCTTGGGTAAGTATCTTCGACTAAAGCCTAGGCTGATCAAAGCCTTATGAGTGGATTTGGTAGATGGAAACTGAAAGAAGCCCATCATATATACATGTGACTGTATTTATGTGTCTGTGTTTGTCCTCCACCATAGCTTGACGATCAGTGTTGGTGTGTTTACATCCCCGTAACCTCGTGGTTTAGCAAAAACAAACAAAAAAAAACACTAGTAGAATAAGAATCAGACTTTTAAAAAAAAAGGTACTGGGGGGTTGATTCCTTCTAGTAAAAATTCCTCAAGGTGGTGCTCCAGCATGGCCACAGTCCAATAACTGAAACAACTAAAGGATAAAAGATGAAAGATAAAGTATGACCTGTTTAATTGTTTTGGGGTATGTTTGCAGTCATTAGTAGGCATAGATACCCTCTCAGTTCTCAATCCTACCCTTCAACCAGTCGCATATCAATGATTTTGCAGATCAAAGGGAGAGAAGGCTGTACTGGCAGCTACCTCGGACTCATTTGAACTGGACTGGGCTGGGAGTAACATGAAATGAAAGGCTTTGCACAAGAACTCAATGCACTGCTCATTGCTGGAATTGAACCTGTGAACTTACGAGCTTGAGCCCAGCTTTCTAACCACTAGGCCACTATGTATAATGACCAGTTCCGGCAGCACAAAACATGTTCTCGAGTGTCAGAGGAAAGTCATTATGTATTCATAAATTTAGCCAGTGAGGTGGCTTCTAGAAAATCTGCTTCAACAAATTCCGTCTGACCCATGTAATGTGATGATGATGATGATGGTGGTGGTGATGATGATGATGATAATGATGATGATGATAATTAGTTGAGCAAATCGACCCCAGGAATTATTCTTTGTAAACCTAGTACTTATTCTATCAATCTCTTTTTGCCAAACCGCTGAGTTACAGGGACGTAAACACACCAGCACCAGTTGTCAAGTGATGTTGGGGGAAAAAGCACAGACACACAAACACACACACACACACACACATATATATACATACAAGAGGCTTATTTCAGTTTCCATCCACCAAATCCACTCATAAGGCCCTGGTCGGCCCAAGGCTATAGTAGAAGACACTTGCCCAAAATGCCACACAGCAGGACTGAACCCAGAACCATGTGGTTGGTATACATTATCGATGTTATGCTTCTGGCTGTAGATTGATTTGAACTCAGAAAATTTAAGTACATATCATATTTGCGTGTATGAGTACCACAACTTTTAACATGTATGTACATGTAAGAAAAAGTGAATTATTCAACTGGAAACTTTTCTAAAATATTTGCAGATATTTGAGAAATTGTTTAAAAATATTGAACTTTGACCAAAATCACATATCTTATTAGTTTTTCTCTTTCCTTCTTTCTTTCTTTTCCCCCCGCATCTCTCTCTCTTTCTTTCTCTCTCTCCTTCAATTGCTAAAGTGAATCCAAACACAAAGTCAGGAAAATGTTCATTTAATATAAAAGCCAGACAATATTATCATTTTTCAAGTGAACATCTATACATTATTGCATTTTGAACAAGCCCCAAATAAAATATGACTTTATTTGACAACAAAACATATTGCTTACAATATAAACTTGTGTCTTATTATTTATTACTGATGATATGAGCATTTATATTTGCTTTATTTTTTAACTCTATATTATAAAAATATTTCTTCATATTTATTGTCAGTTGTTGATAATATATTAAAAGCAGGCATTACAGTTACAACAACAGCAACACAACAAAAAACAAAACAAAACAAAAGCTCACTCCCATCACCACTACCACCACTACCACATCCACCTTCACCACACCATTTGCAGTATATTGAAATCTTTTCTGGAATACAAGCTCCCCCCCACCACTCAGTTGTTAATCTGTTGACAAAAGTAGTTTTAAGTTACATACAAAACTTTCTTTTTGGATAATTATTTTAAATTCAACAAAGTGCGTTATGATATGCTTGAGAAGACCTGTTGAATCAAGTGAAACCAATATCGTAGCTGTGACCAGTGACCCCTGACTGGCTCCTGTACTGGTGGTATGTAAAAAGCACCATCTGAACGTGGCGAATGCCAGATTCGCTTGACTAGCTCTCGTGCCTGTGGCACATAAAAACCACTATCTGAATGTGATCGATACCAGGCCAGCCTGACTGGCTCCTGTGCCGGTGGCACATAAAAAGCGCCAACTGAACATAGCCGATGCCAGTACCCACTGACTGGCTCCCATGCCGGTGGCACATAGAATGGACTATCCAAACGTGTGATTGATACCAGGTGCATCTGACTGGCTCCTGTGCCAGTGGCACGTAAAAAGCACCATCTGAACATGGCCAATGCCAGTACGCCCCTGACTGGCCCCTGTGTCGGTGGCATGTAAAAAGCACCCACTACACTCTGAGAGTGGTTGGCGTTAGGAAGGGCCTCAAGCTGTAGAAACATTGCCAGATCAGATTAGAGCCTGGTGCAGCTGCTGGCTCTCCAGACCTCAGTCAAACCGTCCAACTCATGCCAGCATGGAAAACGGACATCAAACGATGATGATGTCGATGACGATGACGACGACGATGATGATTTTCTATCATAAAAACTGTATTGATTATATGCCCCCCCTCTCTCTCTCTCTTTCTTTCCTTTTCTCTTTCTTTTTCTTTCTACCTCTCTATTGCTCAATCAATTGCTCAATCAATCAATTAATCTACCTACTTAGCTCTTTCTATATCTCCTGCCCCACTTTGTACAGGTTCAGCAACAAAGAACTGATTTTGTTATCCAAATTCTTGACCATTGGTTCTCAACTTTTTTAATATCTGGGGCCAGATCCAAAAAAAAAAAAAACTAAGACACATGTCAATTGAAGAAAAATTTATTAAATTTACAGAGCAATGACTGTCAGGGGTTTGCCAGAAAGACTCTTAAAGGTTGTATGCAGCCTTTGGAGTCATGGTTGAGAATCACTTGTTTGGACCTTAAGGGGTTTTTCCCTTTACCACCACCACCATCACCATTATCATCAAAACTACCAGCAATACCATCACTTATACCATGACCACCACCAACAACATCATGACCATTATTGACACCATCATCACAAATATCATCGCTGTCACCATCACCACATTAATACCACTACCACTACTATCGTTATAACCAACACCATTGTTGGTGCCACGGTCGTCCTCAGCATCAGCATCAACATCATCGTCATTGTTAGTGTTTTATATTCATCATCATAATCGTTGTTGTCATCATTATCATCTATTACTACTACCACTACTACCACCACCAACACCACCACTTCCATCACCACCACCACCACCACCGTCACTGCTACAGCTACTATTCTACTGCTGGTGTTGCTGCTACTACCACTACAACAACAACAACAACAACAACAACAACAACAACTACTACTACTACTGCTACTGCTGCTACTACAACTATTACTACGATTACTACTACTTCTATTACTACTAACAGCTGCTGCTGTTACAACTATTACAACTACTACTACTGTTGGTGCTGCTGCAACTACTACTACTACTACTATTGCTACTACTACTGCTACTACTACTGCTACTACTACTAGTAGTAGTTTAAACTCAGCAACAGTTAAAAATAAAGGAGTGTATGTTATAATTGACACATTCAAGTACTTATGATGTGGTTTCCTTTTTGGGAAAGAAATACTCTTTATTGGCAATATGTGTAAAAACATACAAAGCAAGGCTATGAAATAATGTCATCAGCTTTGCGCACACCAGCTAATTTATTATTTACTATTTCCATATGAAAAAGGTAGGTATTTTTTAGTGGGCTATGATCAACAGATTCAGTGTCTGCTGCTGAAGAAGAATTATGACACAGAAACACGTCCAACACAAGATTGGAAACCAGTCTAAGAATACAGTATCCTTGATTCCTGACAGTAGAAAGGTTAGTAGAAAACTCCTTGAGAAATGACTGTGCCTGAAATCATTTAGCAGTGGTTTCCAAACTTCTTCGGGCTGCTGTCCCCATGACACTCAGGCCACATTCCTAGTGCCCACACCCCAACTAACCATCACAAACATACACCTCTTTCTGAAGCATATTCAAAGCAACTGTATCTTACAAATAAAACTTAACCTAATGAAACCACTATTTTGTTGTTTTTACATGAATAGCTGTGCCATTATCATCCCTCTTTTCTTCAGTGCCCCCTTGGAATTTTCCAACCCTTCCAGAGGGGCAATACAGAAAATAAGTGCTGAGGTGGATACATTTGACTGAAAAATTCTTCAAGGTGGTGCCCCAGCATGACCACAGTCTAATGACTAAAACAAGTAAAAGACAACAGATAGAGGTGCAGGTGTGGTTAAGAAACTTGCTTCCCAACCTCTTGGTCGCAAGTTCAGTCCCACCCCATGGCACCGTGTGTAAGTGTTTCCTGCTTCACCTACAAGCACACCAAAGCTTTGCAATTGGATTTGCAAGATGGAAACTGAAATAACTCATCAAATTCTTTTGCCGGACCGCTAAGTAACAGGGACATAAACACACCAACAAATATAAACACACCTCATCTCTTTTGTTGTTAACACAACGTTTCGGCTGATAAACCCTCCAGCCTTCATCATGTGTCTTGGGGAAATTTCGAACCTGGGTTCTCATTCCAAAGGTATTATTATTATTATTATTAGTAGTAGTATTATTATTATTCAGGTCACTGCCTGGGATCAAGTTCGGAATCTTGGGGTTAGCTCTAAACCACTATGCCATATACCCGTGATATTTTTATTTCACTATTTTATCAAATATGATGAAGGTTAACTTTCACTGATGAGATCAGAATAATACCGAAACAAATCCAGATACAGTACTGATATTTGCTGGTAAAATGAAAATTGTTGCAGAACAATAGTGCTATATTTTTATTCTTCCTGCATATTTCTTTTACGTTGGTGTTTTAAAACCCAATGTAATAAATCCGTTAACATCAACTTATCCAAATTTTTTTTTTTTATTTGTTATATGACTGGCACGTCTGAATTATATATTATCAAATATATTTCCCTAATATGTTCTCACCTTGATACCACTAATACAAACAGGTGGTTCTCTATCTTATACACTACTAGAAAACTGCAGAAAGCTCCTTAGGCAGTAACGAAGGAAAAGACGTTAGTAACCAAAGAATAATCAATTTTCATATAATCATGTTTTATACGAACTGTAAGATACTCTTTACAGATAAGAAATCACTAGTCTGATTTCAATCTGCATATTGCTTTTCTTATTTAGCCATTATCCGGCACTCTGGTAAACTCTGCCAACAATCAGTTTTAGTCACTAAGTTTCTGCTTATTGCATATTACAAGAAACTTATGAAAAAGTAGTGAGAGAAAGGGAAAAAAATCTGCAATTTACATGTGCAATGTGGAAAATAAATATATTTATTACATTCACAGTTTAGCATTCGGCTTCTCATAGAATCATATACTTTATGTCTGGAGATAGGTACGTTGGATTTGGATCGCAAGAAAATATTCTGGTATTTTAGCAGCTGATGGTCTTTGGTCCTTTTTAATGCTAAGTGATTAAATGTTGCAAGACCCATTCATCAGGTGCTTTGTATCAGATCACAGAGAAGGCTTACATCATGTTTGGAAATGAACACACAAACTTCAAACTTCCATACTTGATATGACTCATCTGTGACGAAACAATTACTCGTGGTCTGTAAGATGTTGTATACTGACTAATTAATTGTAGTGAAATAATTATGAGTGGTTCATAATGTCATTTATAAACCAATTATCTGTGTTGCCTTTAAAGAAAGGAAATAATTATATTCTAACTGTAAATATTAAATGATTTACACCACTTTAAACCATTTCTTAAGCTTATACTATTATCATAACTATTTTTTTATTGGCATTAACTACTAAGCTAATAATGAGTGTCATGTGTCTGAAACAATTTAGCACTAATTCTATTTAGTCAAGTGACTTCTGATTGTTTGTCTTGCAGACATGTCTTTAGTAGTGAATCTTGTAACAATACACTGAAAGATAAACTACTTTATGGATTAAGTTTTTACTCAAATTCCAATAAAAACATTGTTGATTTTTATTGTAATTTTCCTTTTTAGTTTACAATAATTTAAATTTAGATATTGTGTTTTGAGTGTCTAGAATTAAATTCTAGTCTAATCAAGGGTGAAGAAATGTCAGAAATAGTAGTAGATGGAACTAAATGCCAAATGGTATTTAATATCCTATCATCCTTCTGTTGGTTTGTGGTTTATTAAACTAAACACCGGTGATATAATGGGGTTAATTTGATTATCTATACCCCTTTCCCAATAAATCTGTTGCCTTGAGCCAAGAAATCAATATATTCTTTTATAATATAGGCACAAGGCCTGGATTTTGGAGGAGGGGGCTAGTTGATTACACTGACCCCAGAACTCAACTGGTATTTATTTTATCAACCCTGGAAAGACAAAAGCAAAGTCAACCTCAATGGAATTTGAACTCAGGACATAAAGCCGAATGAAACGCTGCTAAACATTTTGTTTGGTGTATTAAGGATTTTGCTGGCTCATCTCCTTACAATCTCTGAAATAATAATAAAAATTACAGGGCAACACAAATTATGTTGTGTTGCTTGCATTCGTCAATGAAAAATATGTCTGGTCATGGGGAAATGTTACCTTACTTGGAAACAAATGAGGGTTGGTGACAGGGAGGGCATCTGGTTGTAGAAAATCTGCCTCAGCAAATTCCATCTGACCCAGTGGAAGTTAAAATGATGATGATGTTTATGATGATGATGATGATGATGATGATAATGATGATGACGATGACAACAATGATGATGGTGATGACGACAACAGTGATGATGATGATGACGATGATGATGATGATGATGACAACGATGATGATCATCATCATGAGGAGGAGGAGGACGACGATGATGAATAGGATACTGAAATTAATACTTTCTTCTAGAATCACACCATATGGAATAAAACCATCGACAATTTGCATTTATAGTGACAATTTAGATTTCTCCTTCATAAATCTTCTACATTTGTGTCGTAAAATGCTACACATTTCAATCAATCAATTCTTGTCCTGATTCTGAGATTAGAAATTTTAAATGACAAGGCTTCTCATACATATATGTATATATGTATGTGTGCATCTGTGTGTGTGTGCGTGTGAGTGTGTGTATGCTTGTTTGTATGTATGTATGTATGTAACCAAAATTAACGAGAACTTACTCATAACATGAACTTAATAACTACTTATATTTGCACAATATTATCAATGCATTTCCAGAAACCCCAAGAGACCATTACCCCATAAAAGATGACTTGAAGACAGACCAAAAGCGTTATTAACTGCAACGGAAAGCAAAAAAAAAAAAAAGGAGAGGTTCTTCTTTATGTTTAACGATAGGAATGGGCAAAATATACCTAAGCCTTCAGTTTTTCCATAAGAGGTGAAAATTACAAAACATAAGAATTTATAACAACAATGTAAAAGCCCATATAAACCAGAGAGCAGCAGGATTAGTTGTCTTTCAGAATTTTATATTAAAGTGTATTTATTTCAATCACATAGTGTTATGTGTATTCATTACATATATATACATAAATATATATACATCTATCTATCTATCTATCTATCTATCTAACTGTCTGTCTGTCTATTTGTCTGTCTGTCTGTCTATTTGTCTGTCTGTCTATCAAATTATAATATATAATGATGAGACATGTGTTGTTCTGTCTCTAAATTATATGTTAATGTTTTGACGTAGCCACTGATAAGAACTTCATCTAGCAAATTATTTTATTTGCTAATTAGAGTTTGAAATCTAGGTATGGCTGTAAAAACTAGGTAAAAGTTTTTATTTTTTATTCCCTTCAAAATTGCTCTTAAATGTGATTTTGGTCATTTCGACTGCTCCTTCTAGCATGCATGTAAGGCCACCTGTTAAGGGTCGCCTCTCTTGTGTTTAAATGTACACTACTTTTATATATATATATATAATAAAAAGCACCATCCAATTGTGGTCGATGCCAGCCCCCTCTGACCCCTGTGCCAGTGGCACTTAAAATGCACCCATTACACTCTCAGAATGGTTGGTGTTAGGAAGGGCATCCAGCTGTAGAAACACTGCCAGATCAGATTGGAGCCTGGTGCAGCTGCCTGGTTTCCCAGACTCCAATCAAACAGTCAAACCCATGTCAGCATGGAAAGCAGACAGTAAATGATGATGATGATGATATGTATGGTGGGCTAGATGTGATGTACCATATCAATTCAATATGATGTAGCCCACCACTAAATGTAACATGTAGATGTAACGTGTCAAGGTTCTCGCATTGGAGTAACCAGTGAGCATCGAAGATTTAACACCAAGAAGGATTAAATGTTATTTACATATGTTTATTCATTGCCCGACAGGTAGTTAAAGAGACAGTAACAATTCTAGTGATAGTAACGACAAGGATGGCTCGCTGGTTAGTAGTTGATAGTGTAGAAAAAGGTTGTCTGTCAGTAGAGAGTGAAAGGGTAAGGAATGCATGGTGCTGACTAGAAAGGAAGAAAGGATAAAGCTGGCATTGTCTTTCTTGAGGCAGAAATCCTCTCTTCACATGTTGAGTGAAGGGCGAAAGGAAGTGCTATTCTTGGCTGACACAAAAGCGGGTGTCACTCCTTGGTCTGGCTGACACCAAAGAAGAAGGGATAGGAAATTCTCCTCTGTTATATAGACTATGGTCAGTAATGTAGGTCAAACCTTAAACAAAGGACTGAACTTTCCTTGACCAGTACAGGTCCTAGGGGGTGGAGTGTTTCTTCATCTAGTGTGGAGAGGTTTTCCCCGCTAGGTTTGACAAACAACAAACCAGTGGATTTGGTTTCAAATCTCAGGCAGGATCAAGCTAGACCATTACACACACACACACACACACACACACACATATATATACATGCACTGTAATCCTTCACCATATCACATTTCACCTATCGTGGTTTATTATTTAAGCTTCCATCAATTCCTCTGTGTACATGCAGAAATATATATATGCAGAGAGAGAGGAAGGGAGGGAGAGAGGAAGGGAGAGAGAGAGAAAGGGAGAGAGAGAGAGAGAGAGGAAGGGAGAGAAGGAGGGAGAGCATCTCAAGCCTCCTTATGAATGTCTCAAGCCTTAAGAATGTCTTAAGAATGTCTCAAGCCTCCTTAAGAATGACCCTAGATTTTTCTGGAGACAGAGGTTTTAAAACCTTCATATTATGTCCATTCATGCTGTGATATACAGTCTATTGAAGGCTTGTGGCTAGGTGGTTAAGGTATTCAGTGCATAATCGTAAGGTCAGGAGATCAAATCCCAGTGGCATATTGTGTCCTTGAGCAAGACACTTTATTTCACATTGCTCCAGAGAACTCAGCTGGCAAAAATTGAGTAGTACTTGTATTTCAAAGGGACCAGCCTTGTCATATTCTGTGTCACACTGAATCTCTCTGAGAACTACATTAAGGGTAGTGTCTGTGGAGTACTCAGCCACTTGCACATTGATTCCCCAAGCAGGCTGTTCCATTGATCGGATCAACTGGAACCCTCATTGTCATAACTGATGGAATCCCAGTTTTTAGAGTCTGGGGTTTTATGGAAATTCATGGTTCCTACACCTACGTTCATGTAATTTCTTCTGATACTGCACATATTACCTGATTAAAGGTAATTAATTTCCCTGTGTTTCTCATCAGTGGTTCCTGGAAATCTTGGACAATCTATCATAATGCCACAGCTGGTGGCTTGACATTTCATGATTCAGCTTGCCTTAATGTATGTATGTATGTATGTATGTATGTATGTATGTATGTATGTATGTATGTATTTATATATGTATGTCTGTATGTTTGTATGTATGTATGTATGTATATATGTATATGTGTATGTAATTATGTATGTATGTATTCATGCATGTATGAATGTATGTATGTATGTATGTATGTCATTATTCAGTTTATTTGAAAATTTCTTGCCAATAGAGAAAGAACCGGTTTTTAACCTAGATTCAAGGCTCCTTCATTGGAATTTCAACATCAACAATGGTATTTTTGTTTTTATGTATGAATGTATGCCTGTATGTATGGCTGTATGTATGAATGTATGTATGCATGTATGTATGCATGTTTGCATGTATGTATGTATGTATGTATGTATCAATGTATGTATGTATGTATGTATGTATGTATGTATGTATGAGTAAATGCATGTTTGTATAAATGTATGTATATACATATGGCTGTATGTATCTATGTATGTGTGTATGTATGTCTCTTCTATTTTTTAATCATTATAAATCTTCCACTGAGGAAGGAGCCGGTTTCCAACAAAGATACAAGGCTCCATCTTTGGGATGTAGTTAACACAGACAAATTCACATTTGGAACTTGAGAAAAGTCTTACATATTTTTATTGTCTGTCTGTCTGTCTGTCTGTCTGTTTGTATGTATGTATGTATGTACGTTTGTCTCTATGTATGTATGTATATATATGTATGTATGTAAGTGTTTCAGTATGCATACATGAATTTATCTGTCTGTCTATCTGTCTGTCTGTCTGCCGACCTATCTGTTTATCTGTTTGTCTCTCAATCTATCTATTTATTCATCTGTCTTCTTATCTATCTAAGCATGTATGATGCACTTGTGTGCTTGTATGTACATGTATATGTGTGGGGTAATTGTGTGTGTTTGTATGTGTGTATATTTATATGATCTGCAATTCCTAAAACGTATCTAAATGTCAAAATATATATATTTCAATATATATATATCTCAAAATATATATCTCAAAATATATATATTTCAATCTGGTATAAATTAATTGATTGAAGGAAAAAAAAAATTCAGAAACAAGTCACTTGAAAGAACAGGAATTTTCATAAAACTTTTTTAAATAATATTTCTCACTGAAAAATGACAATCTCCACTCTTATCTCTCACTTTCTCTTCCATTTTCTTTTTCTCTCTTCCCATCTCTCTCTCTCTCTCTCTCTCTCTCTCTCTCTCTCTCTCTCTCTCTCTCTCTCTCTCTCGCTCACTCTGTCTCTCTCTGTTATCAGAATCTTTAAAGTGAAACAATACCAAGAAAGTAAATCTTATACTTAGAGGAATTACTCAAATAATCTCTACAAAATCTGATTCAAAATAATTATGCAGCGTTGAAAATTTTAAATATAGGCATTTATGATGTAAATTTCATTATACAATCTGTCTCCCATAAATTAAAAGGAGATCAAATTTACTACTTGAATACAATCATTAGTTTGAAGAAATCACCAAATGAAAATTTTAAGAGTAGAGAAATACAGTTGTCTAGATTGGCAAGCAGTCAAAGAACAATCAATACAAGTAAGATATATTACTTTTGTATATCTAAGAGTTCAATTAGAAAATGAAATCACCTAATCAATTGTTGTATAAATGCCAAGATTTATGATATATGGTGTTTTAATTTGTTTAAGATTTATTTTAATTTTTGTCTTTGACATATCTTATTACAGAATTAGTTGCAAGAAGGAGTGAGCTTAGATTAGAACCTGCTGTCTCTGAATAACAAGACATATGTTATATATAGTTTTATTCTTCGGTACTTTAACAAATTCAGGCTTCAACCATTGCATTGTGCCTTCCTAAGACAATTAACTTCAAGGGTTTGAGTCAGCTTTATCATCTCCAGTGTGTAGTTTGAAATTCACATTATTGATCTTTGCTTGTCAATTGGCTATATTAACCAGAGTTGCATAATTTTAAACAGAGACCTCCTCTGTGTGGGCTTAACACAAGGAATTTATCCTGAATTACATCATCATTTCATTGACTATCACCATTGGTCCATTCTGGTTGAGAACCATCATGCCTGGCATCTCACTATCATCTGTGCTGTCTTCTTTGAAAACTCTTACAGCACCACTCTCAAGGACAAAAGGCAGAAGTGCAAAAACTGCAACACCAGTCATCAAATTCTAGTCATTGTGGTCATGCATGCTTGTCCTGCATTGTCCTGGTCAGCCTTGAGCATGGTTGCAGTCGATATGGATCAGCTCCTTCTTAATCTTCATTCACAAATCCAAGCTAATATGTCTATATATGTGTGTATATACATATATACATATATGTATATAATAATATTAGGGACAAAATCCAAAATTACAGGTAAAAACTCAATTCAAATCACTATATGTGATAGTGGATTTTCATCGATGAGTTCTCGAAACTTGATTCTTTTCCCTAAAACTATATATTTTCATATATGTATATATGTGTGTGTGTGTGTGTGTGTGTGTGTGTGTGTGTGTGTGTGTGTGTGTGTGTGTGTGTGTATATAGTTGAAATTTACAAAAAAAAAAAAAAAAGACAAAAACGGGTGTGTAAACAACAGACAGATGCATTAGTTTAACGCTTGAGAAGTGAGAAGCCTTTTATCTTTTGAGCCAACGCTCTTCGACAGAAAGGAACACAGAGAGAAAATTAAAAAAAGGTGGTGGTGGTGGTGGTGGTGGTGATGATGATGAAAGCTTTAGTCAACATATGGCTATAGTAAAAAAGCCCTTGCACAATGTGCCATACAGTGGCACTGGAGCCAAAACCATGAGATTAGATAACACAAATTTTAAGAACACAGCCAATAACACACACATTCACATACGTAGATATGTGTGCATGCATGTATGTGTATGTGTTTGTGTGTGTGTGTATGTGTGTGTTTGTGTATGTGTATGAGTGTGTTTGTGTGTGTATTTGTATATGCGTGTGTTGTCTGTGTTTGTGTATCCCAATCTAAATTGGTGATTAAGTCCATACAACGGAGATAAATGCTCAATGTTACGTAACTCTGGTAAACACAGCCATTCAACAGAGATCAATAAAAATCTAAAGTATATAAAAAAATACTTCATTGAGTAAGTCTGCAAATCAGCATAATTGCTGATAGTAATATTTTCCCCTTTAGAAGGCGGTGATCTGGCAGAAACGTTAACACACCGGGTAAAATGCTTAGCGGTATTTCAATTCTACTGAGGTCGACTTTGCCTTTCATCCTTTCAAGGTCGATAAATTAAGTACCAGTTGCATACTGGTACTTAAAAATGTACCATTTGAACATTGAGGTCGATGTAATTCACTTACCCGCTTCTCAAAAATTGTTGGCCACTAAATGACCACTAAAGTGAACTCCTAATATGCTAAATATAGATGTCAAATTGGCATTACCACAAAGAGTGTGTTTTCAAGAAAAAATAAATTTTTTTATTGAGAACGCTCTCTGTGGTAATGGCAATTTGACGTCTACATTTAGCATATTAGGAGTCCACTTTAGTTGTCATTCCTCTTAATTTTGTATGTAATATAATTTTTAATCTTCGGAGTTTTAAAATATGCGAAGCCACTGGTTTTAATTGATTAATATCAATTTCTACCCTCATTATTTAATTATATATATATATATATATATATATATATATATATATATATATATGACGGGCTTCTTTCAGTTTCCATCTACCAAATACACTCACAAGGTTTTGGTCAGCCTGAGGCTACAGTAGAAGACACTTGCCCAAGGTGCCACGCAGTGGGAGTGAATCCAGAACCATGTGGTTGGGAAGCAAGCTTCTTACCACGCAGCCACTCCTGCATCTTTAATGCTGATGATATATTTATATTTCTACCCCATCCAACGTATCCTTTCACTTTTTTAGAAGGCAAGCTGTGATTTGATGGAGATGCAGGCTGCTATTTCAAGCAGATCAAATAAAAACTCCATCGTTAGCTCCCTCATCTGTAGAAAGAATTTTGGTGAGCTGTTGTAAAACTGTACCTCCATTTATAAATCCCAGTCAAACAGCAGCTAAGAGGTCAATCGTTTCCCAACCTGTTATCTCATTGCACTAAATCCATCACAATTTTCATCTTTCTCACAGCAAAGAAACGATTTTCCCTTTGAAATAAATCGATATCTAAGCTGATTTTATGCAGAAAACACTAAAAAGCCTATCAGGCCACACATTATAATAGGATTGGAAGTGTTTCACATTAATTGGAATCACCGTTTCTTGTGAGAATGTAGACTTTTACTTGGCTTTCTCTGAGTAATCTCTCACAAGTTATAAACCTTATGTTTAAATCTATGTTTTCTCATGTTTACTCTTAGTCCATCATTTCCAGCTAATTTCTCCCAGTCAAATGCGTCTTGTGTTTCCTTTCTGTGAGTCACTAAGTGTCTGTTTATAAATGTTTTTGTGTATGTTGGAATACATTCATATGAGTGTGTCAGCATGGCCGCATGCATATGTTTCTATGTGCACATGTGCATTTGCATGTATGTGTGTGTGTGTGTGTGTGCATATATGTGTGTTGTTTTCTATGTATTGTGTTTGTATCTGTGTGCATATATAGCTTTGAATCGGCAATGTGGTAATGGCATCGGAGAGAGTATCTAGTGATATTTGTTCAAGTTCTATGAATTCTGACTTCAAATCCTACTCCTGGCAACAGAATAAAAGGGTTCCTTTGAAACCTAGCAAAAGCTCCGAGAGTAGCTGAGAAAATCCTCATCTATACCAACTGATCACTCAATCATTCTCAATACCAATACACTAGCTGCATAATCAAAACTATAAAGAAGACAAAAAGTATATATATATATATATATATATATATATATATATATATATATATATATATATATATATATATATATATATATATATATATATATACACACACATATATATACATAAATACATACATGCATACATATATATATGTATGTGTATGTGTGTGTGTTTGTGTGTGTATCTATAAATCATAAATAATATATAATATATATATACATGCATATATGGGTACAGGACGTCACTAACGGTGCAAATAACATGATACACACATACATGTATATATATATATATATACATATATATATACTTATTTATATATATATATATATATATATATATATATATATATATATATATATATATATATATGTATATATAAATATATTTATATATATACACACACACACACAGATATATATGTATATATATATATATATATATATATATATATATATATATATATATATATATATATATCATCATTTAACATCCGTTGTCCATGCTGGCATGAGTTGCATGGTTTCACTGGGGTTGGTAAGCTGGAAGGCTGCACCAGACTCCAGTCTGATTTGGCAGGATTTTCCATGGCTGGATGCCCTTCCTAATGCTGAGAGTGTAATAGATGCTTTTACGTGCCACCTGCATGGGTGTCATTTGCACGACACCAGTATCTGCCGTGACTGTGATTTTGCCATACTGGAGCACCATCTTTAGTCGAGCAAATCTTTATTCTTTGTAAGCCTAGTACTTATTCTATCGGTTTCTTTTGCCGAACCGCTAAATTACTGAATTGTAAACATGCCAGCATCGGTTGTCAAGCGATGTTGAGGATACAAAGACAGACACACAAACACATACACACAGATGCATATATATACATATACGACGGGCTTCTTTCAGTTTCCATCTACCAGATTCACAAACAAGGCTTTGGTCAGCCTGAGGCTATTGTAGAAGACACTTGTCCATGTATATAACTTTTATGATATTTCCATTTCATAAACTTTACAATCTGAATGAAATTGAGAGAAAACTGAGAGAAAAGGACTTTGTTAAGAAATTCAAACTCAATGATTAACAAACAATGATTAAGGATCTATTTTAAAACGGGGGCCACAGTATTTTCTTAACGAAACACTTTGAAACTTGGAACACTGGTAGAATGTGTCATATAAAACATCTTTTTCTCTTAGTCTTCTTTAAAAAAAATGAAATCCATAAGTTATTCCATGTTAAAGTTGTATTCCTGTAATTTCAACCAATCACTGACGTCTATTCAGCTGAATAAGCGTTACTGCTGGGCGGTCATAAAAATGTTATTCCCTGTGACATATTTCATCCTGTTTAATCGTAATTTATATGCATATATTGTTTATATAATAAATTACGCTGTGCGTATCTATGTGTGTAACAATTTTAGAGTTCGGATTCTCGAGTTAGGGTTAGTTTTAGGGTTAGGGTTAGGGTTACGGTTACGGTTAACAGTCTAGTTAGGGTTAGGGTTAGGGTTAGGAGATTAATACGATATACACCATTACAGCGCTAACTGTTTTCAACTGAATAAACGTCAGTGATTAGTAGAAATTATCGAAATAAGACAATTTTTTACATGAAATAAATTCGAATACAAAAATATTTTTCTGTTCTATAACACAAAATAGATAAGTATACGAAGTTTGAAAGTCTTTCCGTACCAAAAACACTACGTAAAACATTAATGAAAACTGTGGCCCCCGTTTTAAAATAGATCCATGATTAAATTAATCTTATTTTGGGTTTAAAAATCTTATCCCTATAACTAAAACAAAAAATCTCTCAAATGTCATCATTTCTAAAAATAAACATTGAAAAATGGTCTGGCATCATCTCTAAAAATAGCCAAACAACTACTACTACTGCTGTCCACAGGAATGTATATAAAAGACAAAAGACAGCCAGTCACCTAGAGTTGAAACATTTCTGTCACATGGGACCTTGAAGACTGCTAGAAAGCAGGAAAGTATACTAGTCCTTCAATATTTAATATTTAATATTTCATTTATTCAATAAGACATTCAATACTTCATTTCATTTTACTATATATACTATATATTCCATATTCTATATCCCACATTAATTTTATAAGAATATAAATAAAACATGAAAAACAGACAGAGTTGGAATTCTTTTGAATAGTATATATATATATATATGTGTGTACATGTATGTATATATATATATGTGTGTGTACATGTATGTATATATATATATATATGTATATATAATTGGAACGTTAAAAGCACATCCGAACATGGGGTGTAACCAGCCCACTTATGAGTAACCCTCATTCATTGGACAATGAACTTTGCTTGCGAAGACCTATTGAGGCAAGTGTAAACAAATCAAAATGACAGTTCCGATGACAGTACCACCTGATTGGCACTAGTGGCAATGGAACGTTAAAAGTACATCCAAGCGTGATCGTTGCCAGGGTCACGGATTGGCTCCCGTGCCAGTGACACGTGAAAAGCACCATTTGAGCATGATCGTTGCTAGCATCGCCTTACCGGCACATGTGCCCATGGCATGTTAAAAACAACATTCGAGCGTGGATGTTGCCAGTGCCGCTGGACTGGCTCCCATGCAGGTAGCATGTAAAAGCATCTTTTTAGCGTAGTCGTTGCCAGTACCGCCTGACTGGCTCCTGTGCCGGTGGCACATAAAAAGCACCCGCTGCACTCTTGAAGCAATTGGCATTAGGAAGGGCATCCAGCTGTAGAAACATTGCCAGATCAGATCGGAGCCTGGTGCAGCCTCCTGGCTCACCAGTCCTCAGTCAAACCGTCCAACCCATGCCAGCATGGAAAGTGGACGTTTAACGATGATGATGATGATGATAATTAACTAAAAGACATTTCCTGGTGGTGCTTTTGAGTTAGTCACGGCCTGGGCTGATAATGGTCAAAACCAATCTAAGTTATCTACCCCAAAAAACTTATGATTGTCCACCAAATACCCCAACCAGTAAGGCATGTACCTTGGCAAATTACTTTATAAATATTCCTTAATTAAACAATTATAAATTCTCTCTTTTAGAATATATTTATTGTAACATTCACTTTTTGTGCTTGAATGGGTCACACAAGAAATTCTTATTAAACTGTTTAATCAGGCATTCAATAAAGATATTTAAAACATTTAGAACTTCAACTAAGTTTGAACCCTCTAACATTTATTTGCTTTTGTATCCCTTAAAAAGCGTTTTTTTTTCTTTTTTTTCTTTCCTACTAATTAGTCGTCATAATCACGCTATTATGAAAATAACGAATAACATTAATTTATGATCCCTGACATTCAGACATTCGAATATGCTTGTGATGGTCGAAAAGTCAAAGAAACAAAAAAAAAAATTTAAATGAATAAATAAGATAGATGAATAAATAAATAAATAAATAAATATAACAACAACAACAACAATACTAATAATAATAATAACGATGATGATGATGATGATGATGATGATGATGATGATGATAATGATAATAAAACAAATGTTGTAAGCGTGCTGAGAGGAGAAAGAATACACAATAGATTTTGGTAAAGCTCATCTTTGTTCTATGATGGATGGCTTTGATAAAGACTTTAAATATTCTTTATTATCATTGCAGAACAATATATATCACATTAATATCTATTTTTTCTTTTTATTATACATATATACATACATACATACATATATATATATATATATATATATATATATATATATATATATATATATATATATATATATATATATATATATATATATATATATGTATGTATGTATATATATATATATCTTTCTTTTCTTTTTATGATTATTAGATTTATTAAAGAGAGAACTTATGAAGATCTTACGAAGTCGTGTATCACTCGACACAAAGCAAACCTCAATACTCAAAGCACATTTATTCTTCACACATCTTCTACGTTAGGTTTAGATTCGAAAAACTGATATCTCGTCTGGCTTGACATTTCATCATGCGTACATCCCGAAATACACACACAAACTTTCTACAGACAACAACAAGAAGAAGAAGAAGAAGAAGAAAAAGCCTCGCTAATGTGAGCGGAGTGTTTTTGAAGTTGTAATGGCATTTATATTTATGATGTTGAAGGTTTTTGGAAAATATAACAACAACATTATCATTGTCCGTTGCCATTATCATTAACATTACAACATTTAGAACCATTTATTCGCCATTGTGATGCGATTGCGATCATCACCACTATCATCGTGGTGATTGCGATCAGCATGGTTGCAGTCATCATCATCACCATCATCATCATCATCATCATCATCATCATCATCGCCATCGTCACCATCAGCTTCATCATCATCATCATCATCATCATTATCATCGCCATCGTCGTTATCATCACCATCATCATCATCATCATTATCATCGTCATCGTCATTATCATTGCTGCTGTTTTCGTCATCATCATCATCATCACCACCCCCACCATCATCAGCATTACCATTACCACCACTGCTTCCACAACCCTCATTGTCATTAGTACCAACACCATTACCCCCCACCACCACCACCACCACCATCACCCACCACCACCCTCACGACCCTCAGCACCGCCACTGCGATTGCCTCTACAATCCCCAGTACCGTCATCAATATCAGTAGAAATCACATCAACACCAACATCATCGTGACCACCACTGCCGGCACAGCCCACGTTATCATTTTCTTGAACACCAACCTCAGTTTCCTCTTCCTTTTTATAAGCATCATCATCATCAACATCATCATCACCATCATCATCTTCATCATCATTATCATCATCATCATTATCAGCATCATCGTCATCGTCGTCATCATCATCGTCATCATTGTCATCATCATCACCATCATCATTGCTTTTCTTTTCCTATTTTTTTTAATCACTTTTATAATAAATCTCCCAACTTGATATATTAAAGTTCTGGCGCAATGACTCTACTTGAAAACAATTTAGATATGGAATCAAATAAAACCACTTCTGACCTAATCACTTCTCCCAGACAGGTTTTCTTCTTCTCTTTCAAACATTTAAAAACAGTTTGTTTTCTTTTTCCACCTTAATGGTTATGTATTGTTTTCTCAAATTAAACTAAATTGTTTTATTTCTCAATTACTATTTGTGCATAAGTATGAAACTCACATAGAACAATGGACAGACTCTGTGGAATTTGGAATAATGGTGAGCTGCTGCTTGACAAAGATTTGTGGCAAGGTTCTATTGCAGACATACGATTTTTGTGGTTGTGATTATTTAACATCATTTTCTAAGGAGTCTATTAAATAAAAATAAATGCGCCCTTTTAAAGCCTAGCCAGGCTCATGGGCCCGGTTTCCCAGTTTCAATGGCGTATGTGTTCTCCAGTCGGACAGGATACCAGTCCATCGCAGCATTACTCATTTTTGCCAGCTTAGTGGACAGGAGCAACATGGAATGAAGTGTTTTGCTCAAGTACACAACGTGTCGCCCGGTCCAGGAATCGAAACCACAATCTTACGATCATGGTGACACCCTAACCACTAAGCCACGCGCAAGGAGTCTATTGGTTGTCTGAAATTAACCTTTTTGATTCCAGCCCATCTGACACTGACCCTGATTTTCTGGTACTTGTTTACTTACTTTAGCCCTTTGATCCCTATGAATCCTGGGCCATCAACAACTTGCCTCTACTGTTCTCAACATTGGGCTGTCTTTTCTGTTTCTCTCAAGTTGGATCCCTACTTTTACAGTTCTTATTTCTTTATTGCCCACAAGGGGCTAAACATAGAGGGACAGACAAAGAGATTAAGGACAGACAAAGAGATTAAGTCGACTAGATCAACCCCAGTGCGTAACTGGTACTTAATTTATCAACCCTGAAAAGATGAAAGGCAAAGTCGACCTCGGCGTAATTTGAACTCAGAACGTAGTGGCAGACGAAATACCGCTAAGCATTTCACCCGGCATGCTAACGTTTCTGCCAGCTCACCGCATACTTTTACAGTTCTGCCACACAGTATCATGTCTCCAGTTATCTTTCAGGGGTCATCTCTCGCACTTCCCCTTTGGGATTCATGTCAGAACCTCATATGTAAAGGAGGATGCTGGATTTCTTAAGGCGTGGCCTAACCAGCCCCTCATACACATCACAATCTCTTCTACTGGCATCTAACCTCACTTCGGCCACAACTTTTGATTCTCTGATTCACACTTCCTGTTTTGAAGTCATCTAAATTAAAATAAAACCTTCCCTCTAAATTTCATATTAATTTATTTTCCAAACACCAGCTTAATAATGACAGCTATTTTACCAAATTCTTCATTATTTTCAAAATTGAATGAACCAAGAGCAGCATATTTCAAAGAAAATACAGCATCAAAAGTGTCCTCTCTTTTACTACAGCACATGTGAAACTGCTCCTGATTCTCTGATACACACTTCCTGTTTTCAAGTGATTTAAGTTAAAAATCTTCCATTAAAATGTAATATTAATTTGTCCCAAACACCAAATTAAAAATGATAGTTATTTTAATAAATTCTTCATTATTTCCAAAATTGATTGAAACAAAAGCAACTTCAACAGAAATATGAGAACAAAAGAATGAAAATTGATAAAGAACTCCTGTGTTCTTGGTTGAAACTGGGTTGGTTTTTATTCCCCCCACCACCACCACTATTCACTCTTACCTTTTTAATATCCAGACTGACCATATCAGGCTCAAATAGTCAATTTGTTTATGTTCAAACCTGCCAGATTTGGCCTATCACACCCACCTACAATGTCATTCAAAAAATATATACACTCACATCAAATCAAGCAAATCAAACTCGCTAACATGGCCGATGACAGTGCCGCCTGATTGGCACTCGTGCCAGTGGAACGTTAAATGCACATCCGAGCGTGATCGTTGCCAGGGCCATGGATTAGCTCCCTTGCCAGTGACACGTGAAACGCACCATTCAAGCGTGATCGTTGCCAGCGTCACTTGAAGCATTTCGTCCGGCGTGGCCAATCGTAAGGGAGTGTTGCTCTTACATGAAAACACAGACCATATATTCCCCAAGTTATTCTGGAAAAGATCATGGCACCAAATATCAAAGTTTTGCCTTTTTTTCCTTATCTTCAAAACTTTGCTCCATCTGACTATATTTTTTTCAGATCATTGCAACATTATTTAAAGGGAAAACTTTATTAATTGTGAAGAGGTTAAAAATAATATTAAGTGTTTATTTACATCGAAACCTGAAGAATCTGACGCTCGAGGGATCAACAGTTTGCCAAAGCGATGGGATTATGTTATAAAAAAAAATGAGAGGAAAGTTTTTATCTTGATGTATTAATAATCTCCACCATCGTATTAAGTTCTCTTTCTTCAGACAGCCAACACTAATGGTACACACGCATACCACTCTCCATATATATGTATGTATATATATATATATATATATATATATATATATATATATATATATATATATATATATATATATATATATATATATATATATATATATATATATATATATATATGATTAATTCAATAATAGGATAAAATCTTTTATAAGAATTTTATCAAGTAGTTAGCGTGAAAAAACTCATAAGGGGAAAAAATCCATCATTTATTCCACTAGAATATATTTATTTATATTTATATAAGGGCATTACTATAGAAGAATGCTTCACGCTAAAGTTAAGTCTGTTTTTAAGAAGCCAGCTTTTGAGGGTTGCATTTTCTCGCGTTCGGTAAAAATGTATTTATTATGGTAGTTTTAGTGTGAGGCATTCTTCTATAGTAATGCCCTTGTACATATATATATATATATATATAGATAGATAGATAGAGAGAGAGAGAGAGAGGGAGAGAGAGAGAGAGAGAGAGAGAGAGAGAGAGAGAGAGAGAGAGAGAGAGAGAGATGTATATATATTAATACATACTTACACATATACATGTGGGGATGTGCCGAACAATTTTTAATAAACAAAGCTGTACTTGACTGAAGTAAGAAAACAACGCAGAAACCTTGTGATAGTATGGCTTAACTATAAGAAAGGCATTCAAATCTATCCCTCATTCATGGCTGTTGAAGGAAGATAGTCTTTCTGTACTTCTTTTCATTTTGGCACTGAATCCATTATCATTCCCATTGAAGAAAATAAATGGTTACATGGTAAGATTTTCAACTGCTAGAAATATTAGGTTGTTTCACATGAAATGTCGCATTTTTAATTACTTATTATTTTAGTTATTACATTACAAGTGCAATCTGTGATTGGAACAGTAAAACTATGCAAGACTTTTCTCAAGTTCCAAATGTAAATTTGTCTGTGTTAACTACATCCCAAAGGTAGAGCCTTGTATCTTTCTTGGAAACCGGCTCCCTCCTCAATGGAAGATTTGTAATAATAATAAAATAGAAGATACATACATACATACATACATATATGCATACATAATTACACACGCACATACATACATACATACATACATACATACGTTCGTACTTTCGTATGCACATAGAGAGAGAGAGAGAGAGAGAGAGAGAGAGAGAGAGAGAGAGAGAGAGATTTTTTTATAGGAAGAAGAGGTTTTCTTTTGGACATGATGTTTTGAAAACAATGCATTTTATTGACATTTTCCCGTATCTACGTCTCAAACCCTTGTGTTTCGTTTGGAACAATAAAATACCCAAATTCATCTTTATCATTAACATTTCCATGCTATCACAGTCTCATCTTCAGGATGTAGTGGCGGATCCGGTTTCTGTGTTGTCCGTTTTATAGCGACTAGCTTATGTTTATACAGACTTTCCTGACAGAATTTGAGCGTTAAACCGTAAAGTTCAACGTCGACAGATTGGCAAATATATTACGAATGTTAATTGTAGCTCTGTGTTGCAAGATTAGTATTGCTTCCATAATCTGTTGTCTATTCCTGTGGGGAATTCTGTAAAGTATAGAAATATTTCTGCTAATATATTATTATCTGGCTTTGTTTAATTATATGTCGTGTTGTATGCAGCAATCGCTCCTCGTTTTAAATGCATGGTGAATGTTGAAAGTCTGCAGCTGGTATTCTTACTCTCAAATTCATAAATTACACTGATCATCCTAACTTTGCCCTCAGGCTTACATGTTTACAGCCTGGCAAGAAGTCTTTGCATCTTATTTTAGTTATGTATTTATAGTGTCGGTTTATGGTTTCGTGTGGTGCGTTTTGTGTTTCGTTTAATCAGGTTTCTGCTATGTTTTCATCTTTTCTGCATATAATGTGCGAAAATCTGAATCAATATATGATGCCCACGATATATAAAAAGGCAGCACAGAAGCCAAAATCAACACACATCCTGAAGATGAGGCTGAGATATCCCAGAAACATTAATGTTAAAAGACGAATTTGGGAATTTTATTGTTCCAAACGAAATACAAGGGTCTGATACGCAAATACGAGTAAGCGTTAATAAAAATGACTGAATTAGAACACAGTCGTGTTTACGATACATTATGTTCAAAAGAAAAGCTATTCCTTTTATAGAAGAAATCTCTCTCTTCCTCTGTCTCTGTCTCTTTACCTCTGTCTCTCTTCCTCTGTCTCACTCATCCTCTTTCACTATGCACACAGCAAGCATACAGCAAAACTCCAGAGTAGCAAGAGACTGACTAAACCAATATATGTACTGGATATTTCGGAGTAAAGACTATTACTCTTTTTATTCTTTTACTTCTTTCAGTCATTTGACTGTGGCCATGCTGGAGCACTGGCTTTTAGTCGAGCAAATCGACCCCAGAACTTATTCTTTGTAAGTCTAGTACTTATTCTATCGGTCTCTCTTGCCCAAGGTGCCACGCAGTGGAACTGAACCCGGAACCATGTAGTTCGTAAGCAAGCTACTTACCACACAGCCACTCCTACGCCTCTCAATACAACCCACTTTCATTCCCATTATACTTCCAGAAAATTAGGAGTCTTTCATACACAATCAAATCGTTTAGCTTTTCCCCAAATGGTTCGATTTCCTTGAGTAGTTCTCTGCTTGCTTCACCTTGGATAGTCATAAGATGATTTCTAAATTGCTACAACCAGAAATAACTAGTTTTGAAATTCCTGACCTAACTTCTTGGCAGCAGCATTTTGGATTTCTACTCACTAATGCTGTTACCGTTAGATCGTTGATGTGTAAACCACTTTGTCGCTGGATTCTCCATTACTGAATCATTGGAACTGTCATACGCTTCTTGCACCAGCAGATGGTTATTTAAAATTTTCATGAACATCATATTTCAGTGAAAAGCAAGTGAGTTTGTCCTTAACAGTGCTGACGTACAAATCTGATTTTAAACATCAGTCTTCACACACATTCGTCATTGAAGCAATAAACCCTAACTTTCTTAGAAGTTCCAGGTTCTTGGTTCGCAGTTAGGGGTCACATTATTCTTTAGATTATTTCTCTCCCTTGAAGCTATGATACAAAAAATGCCTAACCTCTGAAATGACGGTTTCAAAACTTGGCACAATGCCAGCAAGTTCAGGGGAAGCGGTAAGTCAATTATATGGACCCCAGTGATTAACTGGTAGTTATTTTATGGATACCGAAAGGATGAAAGATAAAAGGGACCATGGCGGAATTTGAACTCAGAACGTGAAGTCAAACAAAAGGCTGCTAAGTATTTTGTCTGGCATGCTAACGCTTCCGGCAGCTCGCCGCCTCACAATCTCTAAAATAATAATCTTTCTACTCTAGGCACAAGGCCCGAAATTTTGGAGGAAGGGGCTGGTCGATTAGATCGACCCCAGTACACAACTGGTTCTTAATTTATCGACCCCAAAAAGATGAAAGGCAAAGTTGACCTCCCTCGGCAGAATTTGAACTCAGAACGCTAAGACAGACGAAATACCACTAACCATTTCGCCCGACGTGCAAACGGTTCTGCCAGCTCGCCGCCTTGGCTTTACAAAAATATTCTTTTCTTCTCTAGGCACAAGGCCCAACATTTTGGGGGAGGGGGCCAGTCGATTAGATCGACCCCAATACGCAAGTGGTACTTAATTTATCGACTCCGAAGGGTTGAAAGGCAAAGTCGACCTTGGCGGAATTTGAACTCAGTACGTAAAGACAGACGAAATACCGCTAAGCATTTCGCCTGTCGTGCTAACAGTTCTACCAGATCACCGCCTTAATCTCTGAGATGATAATGAAATCCGCAGGGCAACACAAATTGTGCTGGGTTGTATGCTGTAGTTATTCTCTGCGTGCTACTCTGCGGAACCTACAAGAAGGGTTTTAGCATGACTTAAAAAGCGACATACAAACTTGGTTCTAGTTCCATCTGACTAAATCTCGGTTTCTGAGAGTGTATTATTAAATTCGAAAATAAATTACGATGAGATTATATTATGGACACTGCAGGAAAGGGATTATGATGAAAAATCTGTTTCAGTTAATATATTTTCTATGAATACATACAACTTCTCATTAGGAAAATGTAGTGCTTACTGGCGGCGGCGGAGATGAAAGAGATAAAGAATCATATAATAAATAACAGACTGAATATATATATATATATATATATATATATATATATATATATATATATATATATATATATAGAGAGAGAGAGAGAGAGAGAGAGAGAGAGAGAGTGAGTGACGTAGGAAGAGATGAAGAGCGAATGGATTAATGTAAAGGTGAATGACAAATAGAATACGCATTCGGGAAATATTAATTCACTCCTTATTTTTCCTCATACTCCTACCATCGTGCCGTTATCGTACTATATTAGTGACGGAGGCGCAACGGACCAGTGGTTAGGGCAGCGGACTTGCCGTCGTAGGATCGCGGTTTCGATTCCCAGACCAGGCGTTGTGAGTATTAATCGAGCGAAAACACCTAAAGTTCCACGAGGCTCCGGCAGGGGATGGTGGCGAACCCTGCTGTATTCTTTCACCACAACTTTCTCTTACTCTTTCTTCCTGTTTCTGTTGTACCTGTAATTCAAAGGGCCAGCCTTGTCACACTAAATCTCTCTGAGAACTACGTTAAGGGTATACGTGTCTGTGGAGTGCTCAGCCACTTGCACGTTAATTTCACGAGCAGGCTGTTCTGTTAATCTGATCAACTGGAACATTCGTCGTCGCAACCGACGAAGTGCCACGTTATATCAGTGACGCTGCTGGTTAAGGGCTGTACAGGGCTATTTCTGAACAACCTTATTTCATAACAGTGGATGTAAAATTTTATTATTAACCAGTGGTTCCCAAAATTTTTCGGGAACCCAGGCCACATTCCTAGTGTCCCCACCCCCAACTAACCATCACAAACATAGACCTCTTTCTGAAGCAAATTCAAAGCAACTGTATTTCACAAATAAAACTTAACCTAATGAACCCATTATTTTGTTGTCTTTACATGAATTGCCACTCCATTATCGTCCCAATTTTTACATGAATCGCCACCCCCCATCATCGCCCCACTTTGAGAATCATTGTTATAAGCCATGACTGATTGAGCTTCATATTCATGATGAATTCACTAGTTGTTGGTGTGGATGTGATTCTCTCAACTAACGCGGCCAGATTATAATCCCTGACGAAACTGATACTTTAAAAATGGTAGCAGACGTCAAGCTCATTTTGTTTCAGATTTAAACGCGAGGCCAGCAATTTGAGGAATGGGGTCATGTCGATTACATCAACCCTGGTACTTGACTAGTATTTCATTTTTATTGAAAGGTAAAGTTGATCTGAGTGAGATTTGTGACAGGCTGAGTTACTCTGAGAAATGCGCTAAGGGAATGCATGTCTGTGGAGTGGTCAGCCACTTGCACGATAATTTCCAATGAGCAGGCCGTTTTGTTGATCGATTGGAACCGACAGATACACGTTCACACAGACACACACCTATATATGTGTGTGTGTGTGTGTGTATGTATATAGATATATACTATGTATGTATATGTATGTATGTGTGTATGTATGCATATATATATATATATATATATATATATATATATATATATATATATATATATATATATATATATATATATGTATATATACAGGGTGTGTAAGGTATTTGAAGACAAACATTTTGGGGGTCATTGCTGCATTTTTTTACTAACTCTGTGTAACCCTCAGCTTACTCAAGAAATGAAGAGGCATGCTGTTATTGTGGTTATAAAGGCTGAGCACAGCGATTTAGAAATATCTCGATTTTTAAAACTTGCCAGATCTTTCGTCTACAAAGTTTGTAAGGAGCTAGAAACTGAAAATGGATACACCAGTATCAAAGCATAAAAAAGCATTCTGAACACTCTGAAATCATCAGAATACTGAAACTTATCCAGCAAGTTCAAAGAGGAAAAACAGAAATCGAGAAACGAAATAAGAGGCAGGTTAAGGAGAAAAAGTAGACAAAAAATGGCAGGTGTTTACATGACAGGTCTGAAGTGTATAAGCTTAGGTGACATTCGCAAGTAAGAATGCGACATTGGTGAGCAAACCCCTTCTTGGGTCGTTTAACCTTGATCTAGCAAAAGGAATGCGCCAGCTGGAAGGGCAGAGGGCTGCACCAACAATGAGTTAGTATATATTTTCTGCTATGTAGACATGAAATATTTTGCTCAATGACACAAACTGCCACCCGGTTCAGGAATCGAACTTCTGACATTATGATCATGTGCCTATAACACTCTAACCACTTCGCCACGCGCCTTCATTTAACATATAACTATCTCTCTCCTTTTCCCTCTCCCTCATCTATATGTGTGAGTGTGTGTGTTTGTGTATGTGTGTGTGTGTGTGAGTGTGTGTGTGTGTGTGCCTTCTATCTTTTATTGTTTATTTGTTTGTCATTAGACTGCGGCCATGCTGGAGCACCACCTTGAACGATTTTAGTTGAAGGAATCGATCTCAAAATTTATTTGTTTCTAAGCCTGGTATTTATTCTACTGGTTACTTTTCCGAGCCGCTAAGTTATGGGGATGTAAATATATCAACACCGGATGTCAAGCGGTGGTGAGGGGCAAACACAGACAGAAAAACACACATAAACACACACATATACACATACATACATATTTGGCAAGCTTCTTTCAGTTTCCATCTACCCCATCCACTCACAAGGCTTTGGTTGGTCCAAGGCCATAGTAGAAGACACTTGCCCAAGGTGAAACGCAGTGGGACTGAACCTGGAACCATGTGGTTGAGAATCAAACTTCTTTCCGCTCAGCCACGTCTGAGTGTGTATATGTGTTCATGTATGTGTGTATCTGTGTGTGTGTGCATGTGCGTGTGTGTGTGTGTGTGTGTGTGTGTGTGTGTGTGTGTGTGCATGTGTGTGTGCGTGCGTGTGTGTGTGTGTTTTTTTTCTGCATTATAAAGGTTACCAACTTGCCAGAAATGGTCGAGCGGGAGACCGAATGCTTTGTCCTACTTCTGCGTTAAATGGCAATGAAATCACAAACCATCCATCGATCATTGATAAAACTAATTATCAGTCCAATATTGGTTGCTGGTCAGATGCTTATTTAACTCCATTTCCTGAAAATCTGGAATGTGTCTTATTAGAAGAAAAAAAGAAGAAGAAAGAAGCAAAAGAACAATATTAAAGAAATATATAATATATATATATACACATTACAAAAATAAGTGTCTCTTAAATTTCCATTAGTGTTGGAGATCACCTCATAGACACACACGTATATATACATACATGCACATATGCATGTATGTATATTCTTTGTAAGCCTAGTACTTACTCCATCGTTCCCTTTTGCCGAACCGCTTGCTTACGGGAACTTAAACACACTGGCATCAGTTATCAAGCGATGGTGGGGGGAGGACACACACAAACATATACACACACATATGTGTGTGTGTGTGTGTGTGTGTGTGTGTGTGTGTGTGTGTGTGTGTGTAGATATATATATAGTCAATCCAAACAACAACAAGCAACAAAGAACAACAACGCGAGGACGTGGTACAAGTACTGCGTTATTGGACACTCAGGAAAGGAAAGAAAAGAAAGAGGATTTCACGTTTCGAGCGGAGCTCTTCATCGCAAATATAGAACAAATCCAAAGAAGGGAAGACGGAGGAAGAAAATCGCCAACGATACACACGCGGTCACACACACACACACACACACACACACACACACAGACACACACATATATATAGGCGCAGGTGTGGCTGTGGTAAGTAGCTTGCTTACCAACCACATAGTTCCGGGTTCAGTTCCACTGCGTGGAACCTTGGGCAGGTGTCTTCTACTATAGCTTTGGTCCGACCAAAGCCTTGTTAGTGAATTTGGTAGACGGAAACTGAAAGAAGCCTGTCGTATGTATGTGTATATATATATATATATATATATATATATATATATATATATATATATATATATATATATTTATGTGTGTGTATATGTTTGTGTGTGTCCTCCCCCCACCATCGCTTGATAACTGATGCCAGTGTGTTTAAGTTCCCGTAAGCAAGCGGTTCGGCAAAAGGGACGGATGGAGTAAGTACTAGGCTTACAAAGAATAAGTCCTGGAGTCGATTTGTTCGACAAAAGGCGCGGTGCTCCAGCATGGCTACAGTCAAATGACTGAAACAAATAAAAGGGTAAAAGACAGTACATATAAATATATATCACATAGACTATATATATACATATGTGTGTGTGTGTGTGTGTGTGTGTGTGTGTGTGTGTGTGTGCGCGCGTCTGTCTGTCTGTGTGTGTGTCATTTAATGTACTCTGCATATCTCCCACTGAATGGAGTAGTTTTTTTGTTGACATTACCTGAAAGGAACCATAAACTACATATCGGAAAAACGCTAGTTCTAAAATCTCTCTGATATATATATATATATAAGTTCAAAAAAACAATAACAAAAAGACAACAAAGTGAGGACGTGATACGGATAGTGTTATTGGACGCTCCGGGAAAGGAAAGAGAGAGTGTATGACGTTTCGGGCGTAGCCCTTCGTCGGAAAGATGGAAAGTTCGGAGAATGGAAAAACGGAGAAAGAGGAAAATGGTACCGATGCCCACGAGGTTACATTGTGAAAAGACCGGAAGAGGAGGTGGTGGGGGAAAAGTTCTTTCTAAGACAGGAGAGTGAAAAAGGGAGATGAATATCTGTGCGTGCGCGAGAGTCTGCGAGTGTATATATATATGCCTTCGAAACGCGGGGTAGATAAAACAGGGGACAACTGATGAAGGGAATGTTCTTTATTGTTGCCTGTTTCGTTTCTCTGTTTGTTTGTTTCTTTTGTTATTCGAGAAAATGTTCGTTTTCGATGTTTTTGTTATTTTATGTTCTCGTTTCTCATTTTGTCTACATTTCTTTGATGTCCTGCACCCATATTTGCATGTATATATACATATATATAGGTATGTACATATATGTATACATATATGTATACATGTACACATATGTATATATTTATATATATTTTATATATGTATATATATATATATATATATATATATATATATATATATATATATATATACAGAGAGAGAGAGAGAGAGAGAGAGAGAGAGGGAGAGAGGAGAGAAGAATACATTCATCCGTACATACACATACACATTCCCACAGAGGATAGAGAAGGTTTATTTGTGGGATGCTGAGTGGAGAAAGAACCTAGCTTCTTCATTGAGCTTCAGCATACAAACGTATAGGAAATCAATGACGTCAAAGTCTGAGAGGAAAAACTAACGAAGACCAAAGAGTGGATTCTTTGTCCGTACGGTGCTAATAATGTTGATAGAACTTGGCGTAGTGGTGGTCGTGGAAGGCTTGATGTAATGAAGATAGTGATGAAGCATACTAATGTTGTGTATTTATCTGTGTTTTATGTTTGTTCGATTCACCTGAAGACTTCTGTCAAATCCTACCCCAATTATTTCGCCTGGTTTTATAACAATGTCCGAATTTTTTAATTAAGCCAACTAATAAAAGATAAATCCAATTTATTTCCATTCATTTGCCAGTTTATATGTTTCCTTTTATTTTCACATTTCGGGGAAATAAACTAATTTGGTTAAAATTAAGTTTTTCGGCGATTATTAGATCTACTATTATAGTTTGTATCACAAATGGAACGATTGGCAGTAGAACCGGAATTGATAGGTAGAGAGACTGTGTTCTGTACGATTGTGATTAACACCAGTAGCGTCGGCAGCATCAACAGCATCGGCAGCAGCGATGGTCATCATAAATAATCATTTGTCATCGAATCAATAATGAGAAAATTAGGATTAAATAGGAAAAGGTTCAAGTTCTATCAATTTCAATAAATATAAAATAATGAAGTAGGAACACAAGTATTTATACATAAAGACACATACACTCTATGTGTGTTTGTGTGTGTGTACTTTAAGGGAATCACTGTTGTTTTCCTATTTGTGTTAACGTTTTAGAACCCAAGGTTTCACATTTGCGAAAGTCAACAATGTTTTAACAAGAAGCATTTTAATCGCAACTGAATTTCGACAGTAAATTCCAAACCACGTCATTTTAATAATTTCATCGCACCTAGAACGAGCCCTGAGTCAGATCTATGGTTTAAGTCGGGTTTGATACTCTCTATTCTCAGTCCAGTTCCAGATCGTCTTTGCAGTTTCGGCCGGTTCTAAATATAAATATATATGTATGTATGTATACATATATATATATAATGTATATATATATATATATATATATATATATATATATATATATATATATATATATGATATACATACATACACATTCATATGTTTTTGTGAAGAATCAAAAGATACTCAGCCTTCTACGAGAGAGTACGTTAAATACCATTCGATGATAATAAGAATTAACATCAGAGAGGATAGACAAAGAGGACGTTGGAAGCGAAGGGTGTTTTTGTTTTGAGAGCAGCAAGAGAAGACCTCATGTTGTTTCGCTCCGTAAATGAAATTACAGTTGATTGAGAGGAAAAGTGTAACGGTGTCAAAAATGGCTACTATGCCGCTGCTGCTGATGCTGCTGCAACTGATGATGAGGGTGATGAGGGTGAGGAAGAGGACAAGGAGGATGGGAGGAGGGGGAGGAGGAATACATCCTGTGTTACTTCACCAATGAAGCGCCAGTACGTATAATAGGTATATATATTTGCATCGAACCTTAACATTCTACCTTTTCATGCGTTCAATAGAATAATTTCTTGCTGCTGACATAAAGGCAAGTTCCTTTGTCGACGATATACATGCAACAATAAAATGTCAAATGCTGAACTTTAGAATAGTTTACATACTTCAACTAACGTATTAACGGACAGAATTGGGAAAATGCAGATGTGTTCCTACATTTCTTTTTTCTTAAAGCACGATCTTTGCGAGATTACTGAAGTTAGTTTAGAGAGTATAACTAACAATAAAACTACACTAAAACCTGGACAGACTTTTCATCACTTCAATGACATTTGATATAACTTACATATCTGAGAGGAAGCTAACCCAACAATAACGCAGAAGACAGACAATTCATATATATATAGAGAGAGAGAGAGATGTGTATGTGTGTGTGTGTGTGTGTGTGTGCGTGGTGTTTTATGGTTGTATTTGTTTTAAATTATTTCGTTACTTATTTACAAAGATATCGATCAGCTCAGCCTCAAAGTTTGTAGCAGACACTTTGAGTATCCTTTTGATTTTACATTTACATACATACACATGCACACACACACAAGCATGTATTAATATATGTATATATATACATATAAATACACACACGTGTATATGTATGCATATACATACAAACATACATACATACATACATCATATGTATCTATGTAATAATGTGGATTCCCGTCCTCTGGTATGTTGTTGTCGACACTGTAATATTCTTGTCGCCACTGTAATATTGTGCTGGTATTCTGCGTCTTATTATCTTTGACGCGTCTATCGTGCTATCACTGGTAGCTCCGCAAGACAATAACTTTGAAGTACCTACCTTGAAGTTAACGCGAACTCGTATATATCACGTAACTGACACTGACTCAACTGAGAATCTCGTACAACGACTCTACGACAACTGACCTTCCTACAACGACTGACTTTATAGTGACACTATCATACCATTTTGTCACGTGGGAAAAGGTGTACCATTTTCACTACAACATCTCCCTTTTTAGTTTTTTTCTTCTTTGGGAAGCAAGTAATTTTATTTTATTTTATTCACCTCTCTTCCCTTTTTAGCGCTTTTGTTTTCCAGCTTAATATTTTTTTCTTTTTGACGTCTATTTGTAGGAACTCTGTCTTCTTCCCTATTCTCCCACTTGTATGCGTGGGTTCAACCACCTGTAACAATGTTGGTACCTGTAATGTGTCATACAGCCATTCCATAGGTTCTTCCAATATGTCTGGTTCATTTTCCATGAATCTCTTCTTCAATTGGTTTCTGTGCATTTTTTGAATAGCGTTTTTCTGCTTTTAATTCCGTACATCATTTTTTCTTCTTCCCAGTATTGTTTCCGTTTTTATACGACCTCATGTACACCTTATCACCAATTTTGGAAAGTTTTCGGTTGTCTTTCCTGGTACTTTATCTTTCCTCTCCTGGTAAAAAGTTTATCAAAAACTGATTTCATCTTCCTCACGAACTTCAGTTCAGCTGGTGAGCTTCCTGCTGGTGTATTAGGGTTCAGTGTCACTCTGTATACCCTTAGAAATTTCTGCAGAGCGACTTCGTCCGTGGTTTCCTTGTTTACTTTTCTCAAAGCTCTTTTAAAAGTGTCCACTAAAGGCTCTGCCTGTCCATTTGATCTGGGATGGTAAAACGCTATCGTTTTCTGTTCTATTGTAAACATTTCGCAGAATTTTCTAGATTCCCTGGACACAATTTGTGTTTCATTATCAGATACAATCACGTCTGGGGTGCCAAATCTTGCAAATAATTCGTGCAAAATAAATTATTATCGTTGCTGAAGTTGGTCTTTTGCACTTAACAATTTCCGGCCATTTTCTAAAACTGTCAACAACAACTAAGTAGTAATAACCCTTTCACGGATCCGCAAAATCGATGTTTAGTCATGTCCATGGACTTTTTATTCCCGGCCAAAGCTGCCATTTTTGAGTAGGCAATTTCGCTACCAGAGCACATCCTCTGCAGGCTTTTACTACGTTTTCAACTTCTTTCTCCATCTTCAGCCAATACAGATAACTGTGCATAAGCGCTTTCATCCTTACGATCCCCGGATGTCCAGTATTCTTTCAGCATTCTTTTTAGTAGAGTCTCACGTATCAATACCGTTTGGCCATACATCAGTCACATGTTGAATATATGTTTACATCATGTTTTTTCTTACTGAATTTTTTTGTTTTCTTTCGCTGACCACAGAATTTTCTGTTTCATTAATGAGCTTGTCTTTTGATGCGTGTCGTGCTCTACAACTCTTCCAGGACGCCGCTCGTCTTCTAAGCTGTATTTTCCCGCTCGGAATTTCTGGAACCACCATTCACGCTGGCTTACGCTTATTGTCCAATCCCCATATACTGCTTTAATATTCCTCGCACTTTCCGTTGCATTGTTGCCTTTATTGAACTCATAAAGCAAAATATGCCAAATATGCTCCTTTGTCACTTCCAATATAGCTTCGAACAAATAACTGTTAAAATCGAACTGCACTCTTCAAAACTTGCACTAAGAATAAGGACAAGGTAAAATTACTACCTGCTTTTATAGCAAGTTAATGCAGGTAGTTTATCCCGTCCCCCTCTGACTCTTCTGCCCACGAAAAAGGCTTATAATAAATACTTATTTTCTAATTCAAACACGAACTACAACTTAGCTAGACTAATGGCTACATTGATTTGCATGTCAGGTAATAATGGGCAGCAGGATTGAATAGTTAATAACTATTTATGCGTAGTACAACGCGTATTAGAAAACCTATGATAAATTCAAAGCGGTTAATCTACAGTTTCAAAGTTTTTCATTGTGGAACTTTAAACAAGTGTAACAAAATTTTATTATTCTCTTTGTACACTGAAAAATAAAGGCGATTATATAATAGGTTTAAAGTTAGTTGACCAATCATCGGAGGACAAACATATATAAATCTATAGAAAGAGAGATTTAGAAGCGGGGAGGGAGAGAGAAAGAGAGAAAGTTATATAAAGTTTTCGTAGTTCTAATGTGAAAGGCCATAAATTTTAACAAGCCAAGTTCAACGCCCAATTGGAATTGCTTCATTTGCGTACATCCATAATATCCTTGAAGAAAGTCTAAACACTGTATATTTTCTTTTCTTTTAGTGTGAAGTCAATATGGCTGATAATGCAGAGTAGGAAACCACTTATTAAGGGGAAAAATCAATGACACAATCTATACAATCTATACACAATTGATGTATAGTAAAGTTGATGCAGTGTTGAAGGATAATTAATAATGTCTAAGCTGAAAATATGTTGCTGTCGTTGTTGTCGTTGTGTTTTGTTGTTATTTAACCTAGCACTTCTCCAGGAAACTTAGGACCAAAGATATTCCAACTGTAACCATCGCGCATCATTCTTTTCAGAGAGTATATTTAGGAATACATTATCAAACGCATTCCTCGGTTTATAGTAGCAGGACGTGAATTGAGAGAGATTCGCTTGCTGTTCCAACCTGTTCCATCTTGCACATAGGAGCTTTGTTGTTGCTGTTTTTCTGTTTTTGTTGCTTTGACTGAGTACTCGTGCTTAGATATATTCTAAAGATCTTTCACACATAGTTAGGTGAGTGAGAAATCAGTCTGTAGATGTTTCAAACTTGGCGTCTTTGATTTATTATGGGAATGATATCGTAAAGCAATCAATATCCTCCTATATTTGTATATGCATAATAAACATAAACTAGAGAACTGTTAGGCTAAATAGCAACATTCAAACTAATGCTGTTTCACATGCGTATACGACTTCAATTTTAGCTGAACTAACTTTCGCACAAATAACTCAATGTTTTGTTCACTGATTTCTGTATCAGAATAAATATTTTTTCGACTCAGCTCAGGATGTTCAGAGGTGCTCGTCATTGGGAAAACATAATCAAGTCGAAACGCCGGTGTTTGAGATTTGCCAACGACATTATAGATGAGCTCTCAATTTTTCAGCACAAATCATTTTGAAAAGTTTCTCTGAGTCAAAATATTAAAGCTAACACCACTCTATTTTTGCATATATATTATAAATGTTTTAGATGGATAGGTTGTGGAGCCATCTAATGTGACTCTACTCAGAAGGCTGTAATATCATTTGATAGGAACACGGTATAAAGAAATACATGGAACAAGGTGATAACTTTAAATACCTTTAATGTGGCCACGCGTATATACACAAGCTGAATGGTAAATGAAAATCGTTTGATGCATGGAGGTCATGGTCTTCTCTCGGATTGGTTAAATGATGGAGACACCAGACACATGTCTACATCACTTGACCCCAATAAGATACGAAAATCGATTAAGGTCATCTTTTACTTTTCGCTGCTTTCAGTCATTTGACTGCAGCCATACTGGAGCACCGCTTTGAAGGATTTTAGTCGAACAAATCAACGCCAAGAGTTTTTTTCTAAACCTAGCACATTTCTATCGGTCACTTCTGTCAGACTGCCAAGTTACGGGGACGTAAACACACCAACACAAGTTGTCAAGCGATGGTGGGGGACAAACAGACGCAAACAGAGACACGCACATACATACATACATACATACATACATACACACACACACACACATACATACATACATGCATGCATACATATATGTATGTATATACGACGGGCTTCTTTCAGTTTCTGTCTACCAAGTTCATTCACAAGGCTTTGGTTGGCCGAAAGTTATAGTAGAAAACACTTGCCGGAGGTGCCACGCAGTGGGACTGAACTCTGAACCATGTGGTTGGGAAGCCAGCTTCTTACCACACAGCCACATCATTTCTTTTTAATCTGCAGCGAAATGAGTAAATTGGACGTGTTTGTATGTCTACTGCGTAAGCTTGCTTTACACATAAAAGAACCAAATATTTTATGATCAGAATTATGCATCAAAATGTGACGAATTCAGAAATACAGTGAAGGTCGCAGACGTGTATCTGTATCTCTAATTATTCTGCATCAACAGTAAAGTAGATATGGCTCGTAGGATGATCTCCTGGAACCACAGAACTTTACGGTCCAGAGAGCAAAAATGTCATTATTCCCGTCTTCTCGTCTTTTGCACGGCCACACTTGGAGTACAGCTATTCCTGCGGTCTTCCTATACCAAGCAAAACATTATGATAATTGGGTCCCCGCAGAGAGCATTCACTAAAAAAGTAAAATGCATGACTGATTTTGATTATTGGGACAACCTTAAAAGACTGAATCTTTATTCTCTCCAGCACGTTGTCAGCACTACAACATTTTCACAATGTGGAGAACATACCACCAGCATTGCTTAAACGATCTTAACATCAGATCAGAATTCATCCAAGTCTGGGATCACGTGCAGGATCACAATTCAGGATCACAACCTATAAATACACTGCAACACAATGAGTTTTCCTCAACAGGCCTTGCTCTATTTAACATTATCCCAAAACAAATCAAAAAAAGGTCGCAGACATGCATCTGTGTCTCTATTCTACATCAACAGTAAAGTCGATATGGCTCGTAGGATGAGATCCTGGAACCACAGAATTTCCGGTCCAGAGAGCAAGATGTCATCATTTCCGTCTTCTCGTCTTTTGCACGGCCACACTTATCAAAAAATGAAAATCAAGAAAAGAAAAAATGATCCCATCACCTTCAAATCAAAAACAGAAAAAATGATCCCATCACCTTCAAAAGAAACCTGGACATATTTCCTCAAAGACATCAGATAAACCACCTATACCTGGGTACATCTCAATCAAAAGCAACTCACTACATGAATGGGTCATGACACCACAAAAAATTATCAGTTTGTGCTATTAAGTTAGACAAGGCCTAAGCCAATATTTGGCCGAAGTATATTTAATTTATTTAAACTTTGATCAAATAGACCAACCAAAAATCGAACCTGTAACTACTGTCTACTGTCCAGTTTAACATCTATGCCGCAGTACTTACCAGTGTATTAGATAATCAATTAAGCAACGCTATATAAATGCTTGACTCTGAAAACTACTTTAAGTTTATGATAGCAATTATTTAGTTCAAAACATTATATGGAAAAGTTCCTCACAAAACGTAGCATTTTGACCACATCTTACATATTATAGTCTATTTTGACGACCTCTATCAGTTCGTCCCAAACATATATAATATTATATCGTACATAAATTGTTAATATCATATGAGCTTTGTTGAACTTGGTGTCAGAAAACATAGGCGTATCTTTATTGCAATAAATACAAATATAATGAAAATTGATTTCTCGATGTTATATTGTCTTTATTGGTGCAGGGTAGATTCACCTTGGCTAGGGTTAAATATAGAATCGGTTCTGATACAGCGAAGAATTATTATGAAACAACATGGCTTTGCAGACAGAAACAATTACATACATAATCACAGACGCACACACACACACAATTACATACATAATCACATACACACACACACAGACGCGCACACATACACATACACATGTATGTATACATGCACACAGATATGCATATGTGTGTGTATTGATGTATACACATGTGTGTGTGTAAAGTTTCATATGATGGGATAACCTGTGTGCATTACATTTGGTATAATTGGATAATCTCTTTACACACATATATAAAATAACCTATGTACGTATGTGTATGTGTATGTTTGTATGTATGTATGAATGTATATATATATATATATATATATATATATATATATATATGTGTGTGTGTGTACGCGTGCATATATATGTACGTATAAAAAATTGTATATATAATCTATATACGTAGATGAATATATGTATATATATATGTATATATATATATATATATATATATATATATATATATATATATATATATATATATATATATATATATATATATATATATATATATATATATACATATGCATATACATGCATATGTATATATATGTATGGATATAAATGTATGTACGTATAAATAACTGTATACATAAATATATATATATAAATTTATACATATACACACGCACAAACACAAACACACACACATATATATAGACACACACACACACACAAGTATATATATATATATATATATATATACATACATGAAGACAGACAGACACACATACATACATACATACATACATACATACCTACATACATACGTACATACATACATACATACATACATACATACATACATGCAGGGGTTGGACAAAAAGATGGAAACACCTTAGAATTTCAAGCAAATTTATTTTAATATGGGGTAGAACCGCCTTTAACAGTAATTGCAGCTTGAATTATGGACAGCTTGAATTATCTATGGACTGATGCAGTTTCGAACATTAACGTTCGGAACTGCAGCAGTCCATAGATAATTCTTTATTCTGTATATTTCTCATTTTGTCCTGTTCTGGCGTTTTGCGAAATTTTTCTGGAGAACATTATTTTTCTTTGTGGTTGGGTCGTTGATGACCTCTTTCTAGCATATTGGATGTCCACCTAGTGGTCATCCCTTATACACGTATATATATATATATATATATATACATAAACACACACACATATACACATATACGTATATATATATATATATATATATATATATATATACACACACACACATATATAAGTGTGCGTATATGTGTATATATGTATATATATATATATATATATATATATATATATATATATATATATATATATACATATATATATATACATATATATATATATATATATATATATATATATATATATATATATATATATATATATATATATATATATATATATATACATATATATATATGTGTGTGTGTGTGTGTGTGTGTGTGTGTGTGTATGTGTGTGTATGAACTTATGCACGCGCACGTGTGTATGTGGGAGTATTTCCAAGGAGATACAGAAATTTACAAACTGCTCTATGTCACGCTCGTCGTTGCAATTGCTGTGAACCAATGATTGGAACATTATAAACTCGCAATCAACGATGCTATTGTGCACAGATTGTGAAATGAAAATAAAAATAATAAGTTGTAGGCTTTGCTTACGTAGAATGAATAAGTTACATAGCATAAGTATGTTGTGCCTGGCGCAGCGTCCTTTGCATTTTAATAAGTTATTTTCCGCTTTTGTGCAGAATCGTAATTTACAATGCTTAAAATATACACATCCGAAAAAATTACGGTTATTTGCGTATCAGATAATTTCCAACTTCAATCTATAAGAACACATAAATACAGACACACAGACATACCTAGCCACATACACAAACACATACGTACCTAGCTACATGCTCAAAGACATACAACTTCAGACAATGTTGACTATATTGTGGCTGATGAGTCAAAAGTTAAAACAGCTACCAAATTAAAATACAACCGGCCAGATATTGTTGTATTGGATTACAGGAAAAAAGTATGCTTTGTTGCGTAAATCAGCTGCCATTTTGGACCCTGAAGTCGCTGGGAAAATACAGGAGAGAAAATATGTCTATCAACCATTCATAAGGAGTTTGCTAGTGGAAATTGTTCCGAGAGTATTGCCCAAATGATATCGGTATCACTTTTAAAATTCACCCAAGGCTTGGTTCCTGTGATATGCGTCCCCTTCAGAAATTGTGCTCTCAGTACATCACAACACTAAGACAGAACTACTTCTCCTCAACTGGACACTGCTCTTTTTAACATCATTCCAAAACATGTAAAGGAGGAAAAAGATTTCATAACCTTCAGAAAGTTCCTGGATGAATATTTCCAACAAATTCCAGATAAACCACCTAAACCCGGATATATGTTGCTGCAAACAACAACTCTTTAATCGAATGGGCAATGGTGCCTAAAAATAACTATGCAAAAATACATTGCCAAATATCTTTTTTAGGTGGTGCAATTAAGTTAGCTATGGCTTGGGCCAATGTGGTCGAAACCTATCTGAGTATCTATGTATAGTCTTCAAAAAATACCTCTTAGTTTTACTCTCTGACTAAGAATGCAAAATTGGATAATGTAAAGATATCTTTTTAACATATTTCAACATAAATAATGTGTGTGGGTATGTATGGATGTGTATGTATATGTACCTGAAAGTGGTGTTACATTTATCAGGTGCTAAAAGAAGGGAAGGATTCATGATGAAATGTAAATATTGCGAAATTAGTCGGTTCGATCCCCATTGCCCCTCTGGGCTAAAAAGAAAATACATGGTTAAATTTCTTAACTAGGTGAATTAATTTCCTAATGAGGATAAATAATTATGGATATGACTTCAGAGACATCTTTAAACAGGGAGAACGTAGTGATATCTTCATACTTCTTAGCACTGGAGCGACAGGTTACGTAGCGACCCGACTGGAGCAGAATATGGATAAATTTGAAGAATTTGAGAGAAAATGCAACACCATTGTTAATACGTCTCAAATGATCAAGGAACGTGGGACAATAAGAATATGCAAGAACTGCAAGATTGATTTCTTGTTCCTATTGATCCTATCTTTTTTCATATTATTTCTTAAGTGTGGAGGCGCAATGGCCCAGTGGTTAGGGCAGCGAACTTGCAGTCATAGGATCGTGGTTTCGATTCCCAGACCGGGCGTAATGAGTGTTTATTGAGCGAAAACACTTAAAGCTCCATGATGCTCCGGCAGGTGGGGTGGCGAACTCTGCTGTACTCTTTCACCACAAATTTCTCTCACTCTTTCTTCCTGTTTCTCTTGTAACTGTATTTCAAAGGACCAGCCTTGTCACGCCGAATCTCCCCGAGAACTACGTTAAGGGTACACGTGTCTGTGGAGTTCTCAGCCACTTGCACGTTAATTTCACGAGAAGGCTGTTCCGTTGGTCGGATCAACTGGAACCCTCGTCGTCTTAACCGGTGGAGTGCCTAGAAGACAAAACCTAATTTACCAATTATTATTCGTATCAATGTGAATTTATAGTCTGAGCAGAAAAACTGAACGTTTCAAAGCAGTTGCCCGTAGTATTCCTTTTCCTCTTTGATTTTCGAAGCGATGGTTATATTCACATCAGCAAGGCAGCAGAGCTCTCGCACGGTACATATATTTTCTTGTCTGTTCCAAACTGCGATATCTGAGCTATTACGTGATAGAAATTTTGGTAGAAATGTTCCACCCATATTCCAAGGTTTATGTGCACATTCAATAACAGAAGAGTCCTCCATATTTACCCCAGGACAGACCTTTTCTCGAATGGCATTGTAAGTTGTTTTAGTGACACTGCCATGGCGCATTGGAAAGTAGTATCTTGACAACACTTTTTCGACAGCCGCTGGCTATGTGTCATGTCGTCCACAGAAATGTGATATAATCTACATGTTCGGTTGCATTTTGGGGTTCCATGGGCTTTACGGTCTCTTTTGTTCGTTGGGTATTTTGTTGCGATCTCCTACTCTTGGATATGTTGAAATATGTTAAAAAGATATCTTACATAAACCAACTTTGGATTCTTAGTCAGAGAATATATATTCTTATAGATGTCCATTCTTTGAGGTAAGACGGATCAAATCTTGATTTGTGACCTGTTTTCAATTATTAACAATCATGGGTCAATAATGGAGACAATTGGAACCTAAGTTTTGGTGTCATAAAACAAACAAAAACTGCATATTTGACTGATTTAGCTACAAACTTAGGTGCTTGTTGTCATTTATTATGGTGTACCCAATGTAATCAATTGTTTTCAAATAGCTGTTGATGTTACCAATTGAAATCAAAGTAACACAACTGAAAGAAGTTTGTTACTCTGCCGATATGGAATATAAAAAGCTATTAATTATATCATTGTAATATTTTATATTTGTCAGTTGAAAGAATTTTTACATTTTTGCTGGTCTGAGATTCTACGTTTGTTCCCAAGATCACTGTCGAGACTGATGCTACAACGCTTTGAAAAATGAATTCGGAGAAATGCCTTTATGATTTGCTCTTGGACTACTCAACTTTTGCAACAAATTGATTCTGGTTACGAACAGGGACAATAGCAACGCAACAGGTAAAAACCTACAAATGCAAAACAATTACGAATACATAAAACAAAAAAAAATTATGAATTTCTACTTGACGATAGAAACGCCTTGTTAAGAAGTCTTGGAGCAAGTCTTGGAGCAAATTGAAAGAATGAAGAATCAGTTTAAAAGCTATCGTTTTTCATATGAAATATGTTATACCTAGATGTATGGATAGAGAACTTTGAACTGGCAGAAGACTTAGAAGGGCTAAATTTTGGAGAGTTATCTTCATCTAGTATCGAGTAGATTGCCGTTCAGATCAATCAAAGAATTGGAAAGGAAGTAGTAAATATTGATAAATTCTTTGATGAAATTGTTATTGCAAAGAACTGTCAGGCTTCTAAGGTAGACGATTGTAAAACTTAAAGTATGAACCAATGTGAAATATATGGCACATATTAGAAAAAAATCTTAGAACTGTTGTTTTTCTCGTACTTTTGCACAAGTTGAACTAATGTTTCTGTAATAAATACTGCGTTCTCATAAGAGATGGATAATATGGTAGTGATCTCCTGATGGCCAAAATAAACCTTAGACTCAGCTGCTCAGAATAAAAATAGGAATGGATTTCTTAGAAAAGTAGTATTTCAAATGGAAACTATGAAAGAACTAATGATAACATAAAATATAACCTGGAACAGTAAAAATATTTATTTTATTTAGAAATGTATTTATCCATTACTACACTACTACTTCTTCCTACACAGCCATGCCTATACATACATTACCACATATAGCGTTTGTTCCTCCCTCGTTATTTTTTTCTCTCTCATACGCGTGCTCTGCATATGAGAGAGAAAACGAGGAAGGAACAAAAACTATCTGGAAAAAAGAATGTGAGATGGAAGAAATGAAAGAAATTGATTGCGAAAGACAGAAATATGACACAACATTTGTATAGTTGAAATTGGCTGCGTACAGTGTGTGGGTGGGTGTATACATAGGTACATTTGTGTGCGCCTTTCGGAGTGAATCTCAGCGATCGATTTCATTGGTTGAAAAAGTTGAGATAACTCAAGATTTTCGGTAGAAGCGATTGTGTTATCACTTTTTATCTGGTTTTGTTCCTGTTTTTGCTCTGTGCGAAGAAATATAAAATTAAAACCTAGTATATTCTATTCGCAAAGTATGTAATCAGTCGAAGTATAATATAGAAAACACTTACCTGAGATGCCATCCGGCGCCATCTACTTTTCAAGATTGTCAAATTCAGGTCTCAGTTCTGCTTCAGGATTTAGTGATTGGCAAGAGGAAATGAATCTAGCTGTAGAAATTATTACTTCAAAGGGAAATAAAGATTTTATATGGGTTTGTAGAGCTAAGAGGCTGGCTTTGCAACCACATACTTTCGGATTCAGTCCCACTGCGCGGTATCTTGAACAAGTGTCTTTTACTATAGCCCCGGACTGACCAATGCACTGTTGGTGAATTTGGCAAAGAGAGAAAATTACTTGTAGATCCGTAAAAGATCCACAGCTCTTCTGCCATCAGGAAACTGCGGCCTTTTGCTGATTGTAAGGAAATTCATAAAGAAAAGAAGAAACAGTATTGCATAGACAAAACTCTTAAAGTGTTTCCAAACAAAAAATCCTTCCATCAGTTGAAAATCTGTATCACAAAAATTAAACATGAATGTTAAAAATTTTAGCAAGAAAAGGAGGAAAAAAACAAGTTTTGTTTTTATTTTCAAGAACGTTTTTTTGCATAGATATGAATATATTTTTAACGATCTTTTAATTGTAACAAGTCATTTATATTTCCTTTGTATATTTAGCAACCATTTACGATGAAAATTTCTGATTGTATCCACAGTTACGGTATTATAAAAGTTTTATGGAAAAATACCGTTAGTTTTACGAGTTCTTGATTAATGATAACGACCTATAATCGATCATTAAGGACTTATTCATTTGTAAATTCAAGAAGTACCAGTATTTTTCTTTTTGTTTTAAAATGAAACCCTATCATTGATAAATTTACAACCCCTAATGTCTTTTGTATCTAATTATCAACTGTTGCTAGAGATATTTTATACTATTGCCTGCAAAATTTATCTTATACATCTTGTGAGATTAGTTTAATTGAATGAAATTATTTCGGTGACACAGAGTTAGCAATTATTCTACAGTTGATTAATCCATACCTTAAGTCATAAGACTGCTCGATCAAAATTTACCTAATGGTTTCTGAATAATGTTGAGCAGACATTTTGGTGATTGGATGAACTTTATTTGAGGGTTACTCATAACTTCCATTGCTTGGTTCTTTTTTATGTTTCATATTTGATTTATGAGCAATGATATTATTTACTTAATAGCTACATACAGACTGGCTTAATTGAAATAAGGAGATATCGTTTACGTTATACATATATAAGCACACAACACATACACACACACACACACACACACACACACACACACACACGCACGCACACACACACACACACACACACACACACACATACACACTCACTCACATATAAATGTTTGATTGTATCAGTTATATATAAAAACAATTCAACATGAAACTGTTCTTTTTTTATTTAATTTTTGAGAGCGGTCGGGTTCATTTTTAGTATTCTCGTTTGCGAGAGCATTTGAATTTATTTCAGATATTCTCATTTTAAAAATCATCTCTGGTTAATCGTTGAGAGGATGTTGCTGTTGCTCTGGTGGAGGTTTTCACTCTCTGAGTGCTCTTGTTGTTATAACTAAACATAAAAACAAATATTGACATATATATATATATATATATATATATATATATATATATATATATATATATATATAGATAGATAGATAGATAGATAGATAGATAGATAGATAGATAGATAGATAAAGATATAGATATAGATATAGATATAGATAGATATATATAGATAGATAGATAGATAGATAGATAGATAGATAGATAGAATGATGGAGTTCAGCAAAAAATTTTAATTCATGTGAATATGGTACTTAAGTTTAGGCATGAAACGATCGTACTGCATTACCTCTGGATATCTTTGTTGCTTATTTTGATTATATATATATATATATATATATTGGAAGGTTTGGAGGTGATGTACAGAAATTATATAGAAAAAATTGAAAATCCTACACGATTAGGTGAAAAGCGCTTTATTTCATATGTGACATTAATAAAAATCTGTAAATGTACAAACACCCAGATTTCTGAGTACCTTAATTTATATATATATATATATATATATATATATATATATATATATATATATATATATATATATATATATATATATATATATATATATATATATGTATGTATGTATATATGACGGGCTTTTTCAGTTTCTGTCAACCAGACCAACTCACAAGGCTCGAGTAGCTGACTTTTTCTTAAAATGCTTGGGAAGCAAACTTCTTACTAGAGAGTCACACCAACATTCCAATGAGTGTGCCAGCTCAGCACATTAATAATATTAACAATATTAATAATAATTAAGAATATTTTTTGTAATAAACTATTCAGCAATTAAGGTGGGTCAGACAAAGATGATTCCACATTTTGTAAAGTATTTGTAAAAATATACAATGTCATTCGTATTGGCTCATTAAGCATTTCAGATATTGTGAAAGAAATTAATGAAATTATTTATTTTATCCATTAAAATATAATTCAAAAATCAATAATTCATAATTAGAGATGAGATTAATTTGATTTTTTGAAACAAAAAAAAGTAAGTAACTTTTGCAAATCATTCACAGAATATATTATCTGTGTTCTCTTAATATATCATTCATTGTATCTTCAATATCACCCTCATCATCGTCATCATCATCATCGTCATCATCATCATCGTCATCATCATCATCATCATCATCGTCATCATCATCGTCATCATCATCGTCGTCGTTGTCATCATCGTCATCACCATCACCATCATCATCATGACAATCATCATCATTACCATCATCATCACCATTATCGTTATCGTTGTCACCACCATGACAACCACCACGGCCAACACTACCACCACCACCACATATGCTGTAAAGAGGTTGGCATTAGGGTGGGGATCCTGGCATGGAAACCATGTCAAAGCGAACAGCAGGGCGTGAAGTAGTCCCTGAACCTATCAGATCCTGTCGGACCATCCAACACATGCCAGCATGGATCAGTGATGATTGTAATGATGATGATGCTGCGTGCTTTGCTTGTGCCATCAGCACTAGTGAGGTCGCCATTCAGCTTGTAAGACTATGAACCCCAAAAGGTGCGGGATGGCTTTATGCTAGGATACGAAGGGGTGAAGTATGAGATAAGGCGAGGGCAGAGCAGATTGTAGAGAAGCTTATAGGGTGGAGCTGAAAAGGGATAAAATTGTGCTAATGGGGTTTGTGGGTGGCCTCTCAAGTTATGAAGTAAGTAGGAGAGAGTTTTGACAGAGGGACAAGGAACGTGGGTGTTTGAGGATTTTTAAGAGTGTATGGGGAGAGTGAGAGATAGAGGAACAGACGAGAGCAGGTTGACAATAACTGTAAGGACTAGGTTGGGTTGAAGGGGTGGGTGGGTGTAGTGAATGGTGGACAAGGAAGGTGGATGACCAATGTTGCATACGAGTTGGAGGGACAGGTAGGGGATATCGAAGGAACCAGTTGGGGAGAGAGACAGGATATTAATGAAGATAGAGTTGACTGGGAAAGGTGAAGGAATCTATATTCAGACGAGGAAAATATAATGAAGTTGCTAATTGGAGACTGCCAAGGATCAATTTCAGTCTGTGATTCTAAAGATATTTCAGTTATAAGTCGATAATAGCGAATAAAACAGCGTTTTAAGCTGAAGTTTCAGCTGACAGATCAAATTCTCTTCCTTCTTAAGTTACATAACAGTTACCACAAATTCGTATTCGTAGTTTTGGATCTGTTTTATACGGTGTTTCAATAGTCAGGTTCAAAACACTGTCTCGAAAATTGTTTTCCCTTTTACACTGAAATTTCCATTCAGCAATATCAACAAACAGATGTAAAAATGGTGAGGAAGGGGATGGGGGGCGGAGATTGTCATGATCATAATGACAATAACATCCATAATGATAATAGATAACGATGTTGATGACAATGGCTACAACTACAGCGATAACAATAATGACAGCAATGACGATAATCAGAATGATGATGGCGGTGGTGTTGATGATGATGATGATGATGATGATGATGATGATGATGATGAAGATGATGGTGGTGGTGGTGGTGGTGGTGGTGGTGGTGGTGGTGGTGGTGGTGGTGATGGAAGTTGTTGCTTTTGTTGTTGCTGTTGGTGGTGTTGATGATGATGATGAAGAGGAGGAGAAGGGGAGATGAAGATGATAAAGATGAAGATGATGATGATGATGATGATGATGATGATGTTGATGACGATAATGATGCATTTGGTATTCTTAATGCAATTGTTTTTGCCTTTAAATATGCAATGCGCACCCAACACGTATTCCTGAAATTATTTTTGTTGGTATCAATACACACGCGCACACACACACACACACACACACACACACACACACACACACACACACACATATATATATATGCATATTCGTCCAGCGTATCTGCTGTACGCATCGTGATTAACAGTAAAACAGTATATTGCATCCCCAAAAGGCCGAATGCATTGTTTTGTTTGTTGTGTTTGTTTGTCTTCGCATAAACAACAAACAACATGCAACAAAAATTGGTGGGCTTTATTTGGTGGAAAATCTACCAACAAATGGGGGAGATGATATGAGATACATCCAAGCCATGTAAGCGTAGAGAGGCAAAGAAAAAACGGATATAATATGATGATGAGGGAGATCAAGATGATGAGGAGGAGGGGGAATAGGAGGAGGGAGATCAGAACGACGATGATGATGATGACAACAAAGATTATGACAGCAATGATGACAATAATGATGATGACAACAACAACGTTTATGTAATCATCATCATGATAATGATGAAGATCAAGATGATGATGGTGATGACAATGATGGTAATGATGACAATGATGATGACGATGATGATGACGCCGATGATGGTGACGACGATGATGATAATGATGACAATGATGGTGGTGATGATGATGACGACGACACCAATGATAATGACAGTGATGATGACAACAATGACGATGATAATGATGATGACAAGGAGAACGATGATGATGATGATGATGATGACGACGACGATGATGATGACAGTGATGATGACAGTGATGATGACAAGGATGATGATGATGATGATGATGATGATGATGATGATGATGATGATGATGACAATTAGAACAATGATGATGGGGAGGAGGAACAGGACGGGAGAAGGATATGATGACAATGATGGTGAGATGAAAAAAAGGAAAATGAATTGGCTAAAAAATGTAAAATGATTTTCATCATTATTTTCAACCCTAAAATGATGATCTTCAAAGTTGACCCAAGTTGTATTTGAACTCAGAATTTAAAGAATAGCAACAAAGACTTCCTTCAGTGATATTTGAACTTTACAATGAATTTGGTAGAGAGAAACTGAATGAAACCCTTTGTATATTAGTATGTATGCATGTATGTATTCATATATGCATATACGTATGCGATGCATGCATACATGTATTCCAACCCGTACCAGCATGGACAACGGATGTTAAATGATGATGGTGATGATGATATATATATATATATATATATATATATATATATATATATATATATATATATATATATATATATATATATAGATAGATAGATAGATAGATAGATAGATAGATAGATAGATAGATAGATAGATAGATAGATAGATAGATAGATAGATAGATAGATGTGTGTATTTTTCCCTTGTTGTATAAATGATATATAAATGGGACAAAGACGCAATAGAGGGCGGCATTAAAACATTCGGACAGATAGACGATACAAAAGCGGACAAGAGAAACAACAATTAGAAGGACAGGCAAAAAAGGACGGGTCATTCGTGGCCTTCTTTCCTCAGTCAAGTCCCAGAAGTCACGACCATTTCGGGCAGTTATACTTGAGATGGTTCGGTCTGGTTGCTCCAAGAAAGTCTAAGCTAAGAGCATTAGAGCCCTTACGTAAGAAAGCTACCGGATGTGTACGGCTACAAAGACTAAAAAAATCAAAAAAACAAAAATACAGAGAACATGGTGCACAATTACGAATACAAACAACAAGAAATAACAACGCGTGTCTTTCGACTGAGAACGAATCAAACTGAGCTGGAGTGTATGAAGTGAAAGCCTAAAGGCAGGGACATAGGGGATGGACATGAGAAGTGTTGACAATTGGCAGTCAGGCCAAGAAAGAAAGATCATGGCTGGCCGGGCAACGGTCACGTGGAAGGAGGAGAGATGGGTAGGGGGTAGCGTGATTGAAGGATTAGACAGAAAATCAGAGACAAAGAGAAAACTACAGGGGAGATAAACAAGTGGGAAATAGTGGGAGTTAAAGAAAGAGAGGACTAAGAAATGTGAGAGGGGGGGGGCGAGAAAAAGGAAGAAAAATGAGAGGGGGAAGAAAAGATAGAGAAAGAGTCGTATAAAGTTTAGATACACGCCTACTATAAGGTGAGCACAAACGGAAACCAACGAAACACGACATGCGGAAAAATGGACGATAGAACGACAAATGGCAAACAGTACAAAAACAAGATGCATGGATCATTTGCAGCTGATTAGCTCATCAGTCAGAGTCCAGAAACTACTGGTAGTTTCGCTTCTTTATCTCTGGTACTTCTCAAGTCCGGCGGGTGCAGGGACTTAAGCAAAAGGCATTAAGCCTTTGGGAAAGAGGCAGATGAATTGTATACAAGAACGAAAACAGGAATAGAAACAAAAATGAGAAAGCTAGAATTATACACGTATGGCAGAACACCTTTCAGCTATACAATAAAATGGTGGGAAAAGAAATGTTTGTACATATACGAATACAAATAGGTAAATAACAGAAAGGGTCTTTCGACTTTTTAACGAACGTAACGTTATGAAATAATAATGCAAGTGCAACAGAGAAGAATTATACATATACAGAGTGTCCACAAAGTCTGACTACATGGAGTAAATAATATCATATCAAAATAATATCATATCAAAAACGCCTTTCGGCTAAACAACAAAAGGAAAATAATTGTACAATTCTAACAATAATAGATTTTAGAAAATGGGTCTTGCGACTATCAGACAGGCGCAGTAAGCTGGCGCAAAGTAAAAATGAAAAAACGGGAAATCTTAACAAACCATGCACCAGAATCAACCAAACACAGAAGTGTGTAGTTGAAATGTGTGTATGTTAACCACACAGCTATAGCTGCTACCTTAAAACTCCAGCTTGTTTCTTTTCGCTTCACATTCCTTCTTTATTTAGTTTTAATTTACTCTTCCTTCAAACAAAATTCCATCTTTTCTGAAGAAGAAAATCAAAATTTATTATTAGCAAATCAGTAGAAATATTTCTACAAAAATATGATGAGTAAAACAGAATTTAAACAAACATATAACACTTGACATTTAGAGAAAATGTTTTAGAAATATATTTCTTCCAAACACACACACACACACACGTATACATACACATGCACTCACACAAATATGTACGCACAGATACACACACATGTATGCACCTGTGTGTATATATATATGTGTACATTTGTGTGTGTGTATGTGTTGGGAAAATTTGGAATCTGACGAAATTGGTGGTCTATATGAACAAATTTATAAAGTTTTACAAGTTTCTAAATTTTTGAAATGAAAATTTTTCAAATTTTCCCAAATTAATTAGTTTTTATACTTTGTTTTGAAATTTTAAACTATTGATACATTCTCAGTACAACTAAAAATTAAAATTTTCATTGTATTGTGAATTCAAATCCCACCTAGGTTAGCTATGTCTATCTTACTTTCAGAGCCAATAAAATAAAGGTACGACCCATTGCAAGAACTGGAGTTCATCGTATTGACAAAAACCCACTTCCCTAAAAATTGGTAGCCATGTGTTTAAATTAGAAAACATTCATACAACTAGTTGTGAAAACATGTGGTCCAGTAGTTAGGATGTTGCACTACTGATCATAAGACCGTGGTTTCTTTCCCGGTCAGCGTAGTATGTTAAGTTCTTGGACCATTTCCTCTTGCTTCAATGCATTCAGCTGTAAATAAAGCTGGGGATTTAACCAGATGACAGACATGGCGCTACTTTCGAGGGAGAATGCTGCTATCTCAGTTACTGATACCTTTTACCTCTTTCGGTCATTAGACTGCGGCCATGCTGGATTACTGCCTTGAAGAGTTTTAGTTCGCAGCACTTCAATTCATTTTCAACCTGGTACTTATTCCGCTGTTCTCTTTTGCTGAACCACTACGTTATGGGGATGTAAACAGACCAACATTGTTAAGCAGTGGAGGGGAGGACAAACACTGACACAAAGACACACACACACAAAGAGAATATATATATGTATATACAAATATACACTGGGCTTCTTTCGGTTTCCATCTAGGAAATCCACCTACAAAGATTTAGTTCGTCTAGGGCTATAATAGGAGACACTTACCCAAGGTGCCATGCAGTGACATCTTGGGTAAGTATTTTCTGCTGAACCTGGAACCATGTGATTGGGCAGCAAACAAACCTCTTACAACACAGCCACGTTTGTGCCTATGCCATGGAAACTGGACAAAACCTTGGCCTTAGGAGGCCTAGGGATCGCAAAACATGAGGAAATATGTATGTATCCATATATATATATATATATATATATATATATATATATATATATATATATATATATATATATATATATATATATATATATATATATATGGATATATACAGGGTTCGGCTGCTCTACATTGATAAGGGACAAAAACCCTGAAACTAGTCTGTAGATGCCAGACCAGCAAGGGGAGGCGGCTGACCTCCCCTGTTCGAAGGTTATAATGGACACAGGTTTGTGTGTCACATAGCTAGCTAGAGGCGATGGCCTCTTGGAGCTAATCAATGGTAGCATTCGTCCTATTGTATGGACTGCTATGTTGGCTTGGCGATAACTATTAATGTATATATATATATAAGAGGTTTTGGTATCCAGAAGACCCAAAATGGCAGGTAATGCTATGTAAGTGCTATGGAAGGGCCGTAGTTAGACTCCCGGTTCGGTAATAGTATGAGCGAGGTGTCTAATGCGGGTTGTGTGTAAGCATGTATAAATTAAATAAAATGAGACAACAAAGCCAAGGCAGTGTGAAATTTTCCGGACATTTATAAAATGAAAGGTAGTCTCATAGCTGTTTCAGGGATGTGAAGGATATCTCTTCATCAGAGATGATAAGAGAGAGTTAAATAAAGGGAACTAGTAAAGTTTATATATATATCATTCGAGTGTGGCCGATGCTAGTCCCGCCTGACTGACATCTGTGCTGGTGGCACGTAAAAAGCACCATTCAAGCGCGGCCCCGACCAGCGCCGCCTAATTGGCTTCCGTGCTGGTGGTACATAAAAGCACCCACTACACTCTCGGAGTGGTTGGCATTAGGAAGGGCATGCAGCTGTAGAAACCTTGCCAGATCAGGATTGGAGTCTGGTACAGCCTTCTGGCTTGCCAGTCCTCAGTCAAACCGTCCAACCGATGCCAACATGGAAAGTGGACGTTAAACGATGACGATGGATGATGATGATATATCACAAGTCAGCTTTAAGACTCTTTAGTTGATTTGAACTATTCCCAGGTCTATCTCTACCAATCAACGCTTTATGAAAGGATTTGGTAGACGGAAAATAAAAGAAGCTTATCGTACATGTGCTTGTATATGTGTGTGGTACACATGCACCTATGTATTTGTGCAAACGCCTACAACACTACACTGAACTATGGCAACACAGCTCAGTTATAAATAGAAACATAATTTTTGGATGGGTAGCATTTGGTGACATTTATTGATATTTCCTTTCGACAAAATTTCTTGTTACTTCTGTGTAGTTCTATGCATCCAGATACATTTAGAATGAAATATTCTCTTACTTCAAAATAGGTAAAGCCTGGTGACTGAAATATCATTTGGATATAAAAAATGTTGCCTCAATTTCACCGTACTCTAAATATTTTAATTGACTTGAGATACTCACCCTGCCTTGGTTTTTCTTGTCATTTTCCCTCTAATACACACACACACACACACACACACATACACACACACACACACACACATATATATATATATACACCCCCGAATTTGTGTAAGTGTGTATAGCATAATATATAAGTTGAATAAAGTTACATGGTCTGATTTTCACGTTTTTCATTATTATGTTTACCAAAATAATGTTTAATGTTTATAAAATTTTATACAGAGGTTGGGCAAAATAATGGAAACACCTGGCATCATAGCATCATAATTTTGAAATATCTATAAAACAGTCAAAAGTTTGTTTATTTTTATGTCTTTTGATTTATTGTTAGTGTTGCTTAATATGTTTTGTTAAAATTGCTGTTTCTTTTCAGATATCATCAGAAAAAAGTAATAAAAAATCATTAAAATCACAGATCTGTCGGACTTTCGAAGAGATCAAATTGTTGGTGTTCGTATGGCAGGTGCTAGCGTAATGAAAACAGCCAAGATGTCTGCTGTATCAAGAAGTACTGTTTCGAAAGTAATGAGAGCGTTTGAGAAAGAGAGGAAAACCTCCTTGTCAAGACAAAACTCCGGAAGAAAACAATAACTTTCAGATTGGGACCGTCGGACTCTTACGTGAATTGTTAGAACGGATCACAAAAGTACAGCTCCCTAAGTTACTGCAGAGTTTAATGACAGCCTCAAGAACCAAGTTTACACAAAACTGTTCGCCAGGAGCTGCACAAAGCCAGATTTCACAGGAGGGCTACAATCAGAAAACCACTACTTTAAAAAACAAATGATGTAAAGCATTCAGGGTGAAGTAAAAACCTACAAAATTGATCCTTAGAGCAGTGTAAGAAGGTTATTTTCTCGGACAAGTCATCCTTTACCTTATTTCCGACCACCGGCCGAGTATACATGGGGAGACAGCCAAAAAAGCATTTGACTCAGACTGCCTTCTTCCAGCTGTTAAACATGGAGGAGGATCTGTGATGATCGGGGGGGGGGGCGCTATATCTTGGAAATCCACGCGCCTAATGGTTTCCCTTCATGGCAGAATTAATAGTCATGACTATATAAGTATTTTGTCTCATCAAATTCATCCTATAGTTGCAGAACTGTTTCCGGGGGGAAGCACAATCTTTCAGGATGATAATGCACCAATTCACACAGCTAAAGTTGTTACTGAATGGCATGAGGAACATTCTAGTGAAGTTGAACATCTTTTCTGGCCACCTCAGTTCCCAGATCTCAATATTATTGAACATCTATGATGTATTTTAGAAAAACAAGTAAGGAGTCGATATCCTCCACCATCATCACTACAAGAACTAGAGACTGGTTTAGCTGAAGAATGGACAAAAATTCCTTTGGAAACAATTCAAACTTTGTGCAAGTCCATACCTCGTAGAATTCAAGCTGTAATTGCTGCCAAAGGCAGTCCTACCCCATATTAAAATAAATTTGTCTGAAATTCTAAGGTGTTTCCATTATTTTGTCCAACCCCTGTATATATATATATGTGTGTGTGTGTGTGTGTGTGTGTGTGTGTGTGTGTGTTTGAAAGTCGTTGTTTCTTTGGAATATTTGTTCCCAAACAACACTTATTTTAGTGCTGTTGACACCACCGGATTGAATGGTACTGCCCTGGTGTTGAAACCAAAATGATATCTGTGGGGCAGCTGATGATGGAAGTATGTCGGATTGTTGGTATGTCTGTTTTTGTATATGTGGAATAGTATTATAACACACCCTTTTGAGACATATATATATGTATATATATATCTTTATATATATATATATATATATATATATATATATATATATATATATATATATATATATATATAAACGGAATTAATAATATAGGCGATTGCAGGTCCCCAAAAAAGCATTAAATAGTTGAAGGATTAAAGTTTATATTAATCAAAGGAGAGACTCAGTAACAGTCAAAACTCTTATTTAAATCGTCGAAAAAATAATATTGTTAATAACTACAGAAATCAACCGTCTGCGAGAATATTGGTTAAGAAAATCAGTCAACATACCAATATAGCAACCAGTTATATATTTTCTAGTATTTGGACTCATGTGAACCGGTTTCTGGACTAGCATTATAGCTTCACCTTCCTCGGTATGTCCTTTGATTATAGCCTCACCTTACTCAGTATATCTTTTGGTGAATATAAATTTTAATCCTTCAGCTATATATATATTATAATGGAATAATTACTGTCAAGTATTGTGTGGAATATATTGTATAAAAGATTTTAGGTATATCCAAAACAATGCGAAGTAAACGCAAGGGAAATCACAAGAAAACAAATATGTGAATTAATGTAGACTTACCTTGTTTTCAATATTTCGAGGTTATGACCCCGTTTTCATATTATTCTGCCTCCGATATTCGAGTACCATTTTTTCCACTTTGTTTCACATATATGTGGTTATTCTGGTATATATATATATATATATATATCAATACGGAGCACATAATTCAGGAGAAAAAAATAATGCACAAAGAAATAATTTGCAAAGATACCATTGACTTTATTATTATCTAGCGTAACAATTTAAAAATGGTAATAACAGAATCAATAATATAGGCGGCTGCAGTTTTCTTTTTCTCGTGAATTATTTGCTCCATATTGAAATTATTTTTACACTGGTAGCTGCCATGATTTCGGCGCAAAATGAATCAGTTGCAGCACAAATTTCAACACAACGGGTTGGGGTTTTCTATCATGGTAACATGTACTGAAGAAGCTGAAGTTATTATGCCAGTACAGAAACCGGTCCACGTGAGTCCAAATGTTTGAATGTATGCTGGGAGATTGTCTTAGCCCGTTTGCATTCGAACAGTTGATTTCTGTAGTTATTATCAGTGCATTTTGTCAATTTAAATAAAGGTTTTGACTGTTATTTCCAGCAGGTAGATATAACAAGTATGTCCTTTGATTAATTTTAATCCTTCAGCTATATATATATATATATATATATATATATATATATATATATATATATATATATATATATATATATATATATATATACATATATATATATACATATATATATATATATATATATATATATATATATATATATATATATATATATATATATATATATATATATATATATGCATGTATGTATACATATAGATATAGGTATGTACATATATATATGGATATATGCATACTGCCTTCCTATAGAAAAGACGTGTTTTTTCTGTCTCTTCTCTCATGCACGTCTATTTAGCGTTCATAATAATGTTTCTATCGTCTTGGCTTAACAGCCCTCACCGTTTGTTTTTACTGTTTTGTTCTTACTGTCCTGTTCTTGTTAACACTTTCACTCGCCGCAAAAAAATTCCAAATTTTATTTAATTTGCTTTGCGGGAAGGACTGTTACAACGAAGTCGCGTATTGTCCTTGCCTTCTAAACGCGCAGTAGATGGAACAGGGACAACTGACGAAGGGATATACTCTTTATGTTGCATGTCTCGTTTCTCTGTTTCTTTCGTTGTTCGAAAAAAGTTCGTTTTCTGTTTTCGTCTTTATGTTTTCGTTTCGCATTGTGTTTAACGTTTTTTTTATGTCCTGTACCCATATATGTATGTATGTATACATATAGATGTAGGTATGTACACATATGTATAGATATATTCATATATTTGTATATTATTATTATTATTATTATTATTATTATTATTATTATTATTATTATTATATATACATACAGGGCTTCGACCAGTTTCCATCTTCCAAATTCCACTCTCAAGGCTCTGTTCAGTTTATTCAGGTCTGTAGAAGGAGATGCTTGTTCAAGATACTCTGCACTAAGACCGAACCTGAAGCCATGTGAATGTACAGTGGACTACTTAACTATATAGCCTTGCTTCTCCTGAATTTCTGATATTTCAATGCTTTTGTAAGCATATTAAGAAGCCATTGGAAACCTTTGTACAACCCCATCAGAAGATGATGTCTCACTAAAAATACCGGGTTTGGAGTTCCAATCAGAAATACAGGGTGCGGCAGAAAGGTCTACTTGATTGTAATGGTTAATAAAAAACAAATACATATAGATTTATGAACAAACTATATATTTCTATGAAGCTCATAAAATGCCATTTTGTTTTCCTGTTTCAGATAATACTTATCGCAGCCGAGAGTGGAGAAAATTGTGCATTTGTTAGAAATACAAATTTTTTCTTGTATATTCATGTGTTTGTTTTTTATTAACCTTTGAAATCAGGGCAATCTTTCTGTCACACCCTGTATATCCATAGTTAATTTATCGATACTGTTGTTGTCTTTCTGATTGTTTTAAAATTTTAAAGAATGGTAAAGTCTTAAGGCATAAGAACTGCAATGTATCATCAAAAGGTGATTGTTAGTTTTCGATTGGATTGGTAATTGTTTGAATATTTCTCTTATTTAATTTATCATTTATAGAAGAGAATGTCACGATTTTATGGAATATCTTTAGGGACTGGAATCATTCCCAGTAATTTGGATATTTTGCTGTTATTTTCTTGGTGAAAACTTTCTGTAGGTATTATTGCAACGTGTGTGTGTGTGCGTGTGTGTGTGTGTGTGTATGTGCGTGTGTGTGTGTGTGTGTGTGTGTGTGTGTGTGTGTGTGTGTGTGTGTGTGTGTGTGTGTGTGTACATGCATGCATTTATGTTTGAACTCTAAGATAAAATTATTCACTAAATTTCTTGGATAAATGCATTTATTTAAACTCATGAATCATTATATTTCCCAGAACTCTTGGATGTGTGTGTACGTGTGTGTGTGTGTCATCATCATCATCATCATTATTTTACATAACCTTCCTTTCCAAGATAACATTGGATGGATGGTTCCATTAGTTCTGATGAGTTGGGCGTGGGGTGGGGTGAGGAAAACATCATGGTTTCATGTTTCACGTTTGGCATGTTTTGATTGGTGAACGTGTAGACCAGGTATCCATTGCTCTTCATAGCTCCAACTCCAACAACTTCACAAAGTGTCGTGTGTGTTGTTGTCTGTGGTGTCAGCACTGGTGAGGCTACTTTGACTCATGTAAGACTAATGAACTCACGTGATTGCAGGGAATACCAAGGAAAGAGTGAACGATTTAATTGGTGTGATGAATGAGAGGTTAAAGCTTGATGAAAGGGACAGACATTCTCCTGTGACAGAATGGTAGCAGAGAGAGTATCAGAGTAAATACCATTGAAACAAAGGAATACAGAAAGCATTTCTGTTTGTGGGCGGTGGGGGACAACAGAGTGTCTGCAGTTCATGGAGGAACAAATATTACAAAGGATATCATTATAAGAACACCAATTTGTTTCTCACTAATGTTTACACTCTTCGCCTACACAGAAACACAGAACAGTCGGCGGTGAGATGGCAGAAACGTTAGCAGGCCGGGCGGAATGCTTAGCAGTATTTCGTCTGCCGTTACGTTCTGAGTTCAAATTCCGCCGAGGTCGACATTGCCTTTCATCCTTTCGGGGTCGATAAATTAAGTACCAGTCACGCACTGGGGTCGATATAATCGACTTAATCCCTCTGTCTGTCTTTGTTTGTCCCCTGTGTTTAGCCCCTTGTGGGCATTAAAGAAATAAGAAACACAGAACAGTCATTGGCATGTAGCCAACATGGAAACATATATGCACACATGTAAACACACACATTAAAAACCCGGATGGTGATCTATGAGAAAAGAGCTTGGAACCAAAAAGATCTTGATACAAGCAGTTAGAGAGCATCAAGCATAGACATACTTTGTATAGATGACATAAAACATACTCAATCAACAATGTATGTTATACAATTTACCCCAGATCAAACTTGATTGAGGTTTTGATAAGATAACTGCAAATATACAACTCAAGTGTTTAGCAAAGGAAATCGCTAATTATGAGATTATAATTTGATAGGTATAGCGAATTACAAAGGTAAGTTCATACTACACATGTTTGAAAATAAATCTAAACATGTGTTATGTAACTTTAAAGTGTAACATATATTCAGCTTGACTTTTTTTCAGATATCTTTACTTGCAGTTTACAAGTTCTTTGTTGCAACAACTTGTATATGGTACTTGTAAAATGCAGGTAAAGGTATCTCAAGAAAAGTGAAGCTGAATGCATATGTTTCATCCTAAAGCCAAATAATATCTTCAGCTTTTCTTGGAAACATATGTAGTACCGATTTACCTTCTTCAAACCCTACACCTATCCATATATATCATCATCATCATAATCATTATTAAATGTCTGTTTTCCATGATGGCCTCGTTTGGATACTTTGACAGGAACTGGCAAAGCCAAGAACTGCACCAGGCTCGATTGCCTGTTTCGGCATGTCTTCTATGACTGGATGCCCTTCCTAATGGCAACCACTTGACAGAGTGTACTGGGTGATTTCAATGTGGCACCAGCACCAGTGCTTTTTACATGGTACTGCAACAGTACTTTTTAACATGTATGTATGTATACTCTTTACTCTTTTACTTGTTTCAGTCATTTGACTGCGGCCATGCTGGAGCACCGCCTTTAGTCGAGCAAATCGACCCCAGGACTTATTCTTTGTAAGCCTAGTACTTATTCGATCGGCCTCTTTTGCCGAACTGCTAAGTTACGGGGATGTAAACACACCACTATCGGTTGTCAAGTGATGTTGGTGGGACAAACACAGACACACAACACACACGCGCACACACACACACACACACACACACACACACACACATATATATATATAAAGTAGTTGTATACTGCCAACTTAACGTGACAGTCCCAATAAGGAATATACTACTGCTGTTTAGCACTAGGAAGCCAGACCGCTTCCTATTAGGCCTTGACACACTTTCTGTGCCCTTATCCTTACGAAGGGGAGACAAACTCCGCCAGCCAGCCCAGCCTGCATTCAGGGACATGTTTCTAAGTCTTTGCTCGTCATCAGCCTGAAGTAGCATGACCGGCTAGCTGAAGAAATCTGTCTAATCTTCGTAAGGATATACTATTTCAGTGAAATACTATTCACTGGCAACAGAAATTAGAAATAACGAATTTCTAAATCTCTCAGTGAGACTTTATCGCATCACTACTGCTTAAGTCTCACTGAGAGATTTAGAAATTCGTTATTTCTAATTTCTGTTGCCAGTGAATAGTATTTCACTGAAATAGTATATCCTTACGAAGCTTAGACAGATTTCTTCAGCTAGCCGATCATGCTACTTCAGGCTGATGACGAGGAAAGACTCAGAAACATGTCCCTGAATGCAGGCTGGGCTGGCTGGAGGAGTTTGTCTCCCCTTCGTAAGGATAAGGGCACAGAAAGTGTGTCTAGGCCTAATAGGAAGCGGTCTGGCTTCCTAGGGCTAAACAGCAGTATAATATTCCCTTATTGGGACTGTCACGTTAAGTTGGCAGTATACAACTACTTTATCGCATCACTACTGCTTAAGTCTCACTGAGAGATTTAGAAATTCGTTATTTCTAATATATATATATATATACGATGGGCTTCTTTCAGTTTCCTTCTACCAAATCCACTCACACGGCTTTGATCGGCCCGAGGCTATAGTAGAAGACACTTGCCCAAGGTGCCACACAGTGGGAATGAACCCGGAACCATGTGGTTGGTAAGCAAGCTACTTACCACACAGCCACTCCAGTGCCTGTAAATACATAAGATAGATTTTTGCACCCTAACCACCAACTCAATTTTAATCACAATTTATTGGTCATCGATGTCCAGTCGGCTGGATTGAACCCAGGACATAGAGTTACAAAATGAATTTCTTAACCACACAGCCACACCTGCACCAGAATATCTGAATAAAGACTGTTTCTAACCGTATAGAACAGGAAGCATTTTCATTGATTCTCAGCTTCTTGTTATTGTGTTTATTTCTTCTCACAACTTGAGTACAATTGTTTTCCACTTTACCATTCTCTGCTTGAATCTCAGACAACAGGAACTTGAGCCTCAAGAAGTATAGATTTCTTCTTAAAAGTAGTCATCAAAGGTTTTACCCAAAGATCTTTTATTTATTCCAAATTGATTCTCTGTGAATAAGTATTCAGTTGTTTTGTCCTGAGTGACACCTGAAAGAGCATATGTCTATCTTGTCTTCTTTGCAGACAGAATTCTTTATATTTTTTTAACCAAAGACTATATTTTTTCATCATGTCCTTCCTTTTCCAGAATAGCCAGGTGTGTAATTTAGAGAGGAAATTTAGCTGTTATTACTGGCAGAATGAGAAGCCACATTCAGGTTTCCTCGTTGTAACTTACAACAGAGAGGTGACATGATGATGGAAATCAAGAAATAACATAAGAGGTTGAATCATTGTTGCAAATATTATAAGATTCTCAGTTTCAATGGAGAGCAGACAAGATATTGATGAAGACAAACACAGTCCCAGCTGTTGTGTAAATATTTGATCTGTCTCTTAGGAAGTGTTTAGTATACACTCTGGCCTCAATAACTTTCATTCATCATTGCCATGATGTGAAGAATAATAAAACAAAATGAATTAAAATTCTCTTTTTCGCTTTTTGTGTGTGTGTGTGGGGGGGGGGGTAAATGATTGCTAGAAATTGTTTTAAATTGTTTTAAACATATAAATATACGTAAGTGTTCAAGTACTGCATCTGGGGATGTATGGTGAACACACACACGCACCCACACACACACACAAACGCACACACACACACATGCATGCATACACACACATGCACACACACATACACACTCAATTGCGCACAGAGAGACATGCATGCACACACATGCACACACACATGTACGCACATTCGTGCACACACAGACATGCATGTACACATACACACATGTACGCACACAGACACTGACGCATACACAGACACGCATGCATGCACACACACGTACACACATGCACACGCACGCACACACATGCACACATGCATGCACGCACACTCGTACACACACAGACATGCATGCATGCACACACGCACACACACACACTCAGTCTCTCTCTCTCTCTCTCTCTCTCTCTCTCTCTCTCTCTCTCTCTCTCTCTCTCTCTCTCTCTGATAGATTCATTGACAGATAGACAGGTTGTCCAAAACAAATCTGTACCCATATAAACTGTTAACTCAATTTATATTTCTTTTAAGGGGATCTCAACCAGGGTCCATATGAAACTTGAGGACCCACATAAGGCTTCATTGTTGAAATTTAAGTGCAATAAATTGGTTATGCTTCTACAATACGATGCCAGTACCCCTTGACTGGCTCCCATGCTGGTGGCACGTAAAAAGCACTATCCATAAAAAGCCCTATCCAAGCGTGATCGATGCTAGGCCCACCTGACTGGCTCCCATACTGGTCGTACGTAAAAAGCACCCCCTAGAACCTTGCTCGTTTTTTTCCATCCTTGTTTTGTATGCTCCGATGGATGTGTAATGTCAGTGTGCATACTAGACAGAGTGTAAGTACCTTGAGAGAAAAGTTGAACCTAAAAAGCATCAGTTGTGGTGTGCAAGAGAGACGATTGCGCTGGTATGGTCATGTGGAGAGAATGAATGAGGATAGCTGTGTGAAAAACTGCCACAGCCTAGCAGTTGAGGGAACCTGTGGAAGAGGTGGGCCCAGGAAGACCTGGCATGAGGTGGTGAGGCACGACCTTCGAACACTGGGCCTCACCAAGGCGATGACTTCTGACCGAGACCTTTGGAAATATGCTGTGCGTGAGAAGACCCGGCAAGCCAAGTGAGACGTAAATCCAAGGCCTCTGCCAGTGGTGTAGCCAGCCCACTTATGCGTATCTTTCCTTCATTGGACACTAAACTCCGCTTGCGAAGACCTGTTGAGGCAAGTGAAATCGAAATCGAACTAAATTCGACGACTGGCACCCAGGCCAACGTCGTCTCCATTGGACACAAAACGCAGTTTGCGAAGACCTATTGGGGCAAGCGAAGAGAAATCGTGATGGCACCTGTGCCCAGCGTCGCCTTCGTGGTACTTGTGCCGGTGGCATGTGTAAAAACATTCGAGCGAGATCGTTGTCAGTGCCGCTCGACTGACTCCTGTGAAGGTGGGACGTAAAGTACACCATTTTGAGCGTGGCCGTTGCCAGTACCGCTTGACTGGCCTTCGTGCCGGTGGCACGTAAAAGCACCCACTACAATCTCGGAGTGGTTGGCGTTATGAAGGGCATCCAGCTGTAGAAACTCTGCCAGATCAGATTGGAGCCTGGTGTAGCCATCTGGTTCACCAGTCCTCAGTCAAATCGTCCAACCCATGCTAGCATGGAAAGCGGACGTTAAACGATGATGATGATGATATATATATATATATATATATATATATATATATATATATATATATATACTCACACACATAGTTAGGAAGATAGATAGATAGATAGATAGATACATACATACATACATACATACATACATACATACATACATAGGTAGGTAGGCAGCTATATATATATATATATATATATATATATATATATATATATATATATATATATATATATATATATATATATATATATATATATATATATACACATATATATATATACATACACATATACATTTACACACACGCATACACACACACATATACGTAAGTATTCTCCAAGCCTCTATAACTGACAACATTTCTTTATATTGAATTAATGTACAAACATCATAAAATGTATTCACAGTATTTAAGAGTTCCATTAATATCCCATCATTCCACAGCAATAGATTATTGCAGTGTAATAAATATTGGCAGAATAAACTTGCATAAACATAGGGAATCAGATAAAATGAGAGTTGTGAACAACATGTCTTTATAGTAAAGAGCATGAAAACATTACTTTCACATATGATTCATATCTTAATTGTTCTCTACAGCTGTTTCAATACATAGAGTAAATAGATCATCATTTACATAATTACATATTTAATTATGCATGATTATTTAAATGGGGTGTATTCTCCATGATTTATCTAAATGGGTTGTATTCTCCATTTGTTCAGGGGAAGAAGTTGAAATATCTAAATCAAAACCCAGTTAACACTGGTATTCCATCGCATTTAGATTAATTGAATATGAATGGTAGGCATACGAGTGGCTGTGTGGTAAGAAGCTTGCTTCCCAACCACATGGTTCCGGGTCCAGTCCCACTGTACGGCATCTTGGGTACGTGTCTTCTACTATAGCCTCAGGCCGACCAAAGCTTTGTGAGTAGATTTGGTAGATGGAAGCTGAAAGAAGCCCATCATATATATATATATATATATATATATATATATATATATATATATATATATATATGTGTATGTATTTCTGTGTCTGCGTTTGTCCCCAACCCACCATCACTTGACAATCGATGTTGGTGTGTTTACATCTCTGCAACTTAGCAGTTCAGCAAAAAATACCAATAGAATAATCACAACGCTTACAAAGAATAAATCCTGGTGTTGATATGTTCGACTAAAGGCAGTGCTCCAGCATGGCCACAGTCAAATGACTGAAACAAATAAAAGAATAAAAGAATGTAACAATTTCATGTATGAAACTGCTATCTGTCTGTTGAAACAACTGTAGAGAGCAATTATGAACCATGAGTGAAACTTTTTGTTTTCTAATATTTACTATATTAAATATTGACAACAGAATTTAGTTGATATTTCCTCATGATTCATTTGTTATATGTTATTCCTCAATGAAATATTACAGAACATGAATTATTGAATGACATCAAGGAGATAAAATGTAAACACATCGATATTTTAGCAAGATTGTCACTTGAAAGACAAAAACTAATTAGGTGGGAAACTTTATGGTTGTGTGGTCAATTAGAGAAAGCAGTTACATTCTTTGAAATTACGTTACATCATACTTAGTAAGGATGGACTGTATGAGCTCATGTACACCTAGATATAATTTTGAAATGAGTCGGCAGCCACAGCTGAAATGTCCTTAATCAGAAACCTGCTCAGTAAGAGTTGACTATTGAACAAACGACAACAACAACATCAAAATTTATGTAAGATTAAGATTCAAGATGAATCAATATTTGACGAGATTTCCTTTGAAAACTAAATGTATATGATTCTTTAATTAAGATTAAGAAATCTTCAATTAATAACGAAGTCAATGCTTTTGTATGTTAGTAAATATATTGAGGTGTAAACGAAAGAATGTGTATGTATTGTGTGTGAGTGTGTGTGTGTGTGTGTGTGTGTGTGTGTGTGTGTGTGTGCATTTGTGAATGTGATAGTGTGAATGGAAAAGACAAAGAGAAGAGAGATAAGTGAGAGCCTTAGTTATAAAGTTTGTAACAAAAGTTTATCGTTAAACAATTTTGATTAAAAGCTAAATAAAGCAAACAGATACGTTGTGCGGCTTCTGTAAAACACAATTATATGGATGTGTGTATATATTCATGTATATTCATGTATATGTGTATATGTGTGTCTGTTAGCGGAACCTTCTCTCTCGGGTATTTATTTATAAACGATAACGTAGCCGCTAACATCTAGCTTCGGCCCGCTTGGACCGTTGTGTCCACCATCCTGATTGGCTCTTATTTGCACGACATTTGTCTACAGTTCTGTTTTGCGCCAGGGTGCATATCAACCAATCGCGGCCTTCTGTTAAAGTCACGTGAGAGAGTTTTTCTGCTTTTCCGGTGAGCCCTTTTTCATCTATAAATAGCCCTGTTTGATCCACGCCAGTTTGTCCCGACTTCAGACCTCTCACAGGTCTGGTCGTTTGACCACACACAGAACACAGCTCCAGCCAGTTTCCAGCGACGACGCCATCACCACCAATCTACTGTCTACTACAGTTCCGTCGCCAGCACCACCACCAGAGTACACCCAACAACAACAACCGCGGTTTCATCTCAGCACTGTTTGAGTGAACTGTTTCCACCACGAAGATAAGAGTCAGAATAACCTCCGAGAACCTTCTGTAACAAGTGGGCAGCTCAGCATCGACGCTCAACTTCACACACAGCATGTGACACCACAGCTCTGCTATTCGCCCACAACTTCTTGCGTACGAACATTACCTTCTGTGTAACTCTTCTATGAACTGGTACTTTCTTATCTAGTGTTCAGGACTCTTATAGTCTATGTTAAAGACACTTATTCTATGCTCTGTGTTTCTCATTCACATACACACATTTATGTATACACACTCTTGTACAAGAAGGCCTTATGTATTGTATTACTTATATTGCCGCATGCACGCACACACTGACACACAATTCACTATGTTAATAAACCTACTCTTTATATATTTCTAACGGTTGTCTGTCACCCTCTCTTCCCTTACTGGCACTTGCCTCTCATTACACGTGTGAGCCCTCGCATGTCATATAGTATGTCTTTGTGTCGACCGTGCGACGCGTTAAAAGAGCCTCTTCCGTTCGTCGCCATTCTTCTTTGGTTCGCACGGTCGTTCTCCACATATATATATATAAATATATATATAGTCAAGTGTTAGGCCTCACAGAGATAAATTGGTTGAGTTCCTTTCGAGCATTGGGCCTCATGGAGGTAATGTGGTTGAGTTCCTTTCGAGCGTTGGGCCTCGTGGAGGCAAAATGGCTGGGTTCCTTTCGAGCGTTGGGCCTCACAGAGGCAATGACCAAGACCTTTTACATTATGTGATGCTTGAGAAGAAGACCCATCAAGCCGAGCAAAATCACAGTCATGGCAGATACAGCCCAGTAATTCAAAAACTCAGCAGAGTTGTACCAGTAATTCAAAAACCCAGCCTTGTCACATTTTGTGTCGCATTGTATCTTCCTGAGAACTACATTAAGTGTACATGTGTCTGTGGAGTGCTCAGCCACTTGCACATTAATATCATGAGCAGGCTGTTCTGCTGATCAGATCAACTGGAACCCTTACCGCCATAACCGATGGAATACCAATTGCTCTCCAGAAGGTCTTTTCTATGGAACAGTGATCTATTTCAATTGGTCAAACATAAAGCTTCTGATAATTTTTTATAGAAAATGTAGAAATATCTATTTTTTACATTTTATCAGATTAACACTGATAAAATTTAAATAAAAATATCTGTGATATATTTCCCATGAGAAATTGTGATGAAGACTGTTATTGGCAGAGAAAATGTTGTTTGTCCGTGAGAAAGACAGGGAGGGAGCTATGAATTGATTGGCAGATAGATAGGTTTCTTTATTAGCCACACAGGGCTCAACACAGAGGGGACAAAATACAAATGTAGAGTTTTTCTTTTCGAGGGGGTCGAAAACAAAGCAGAAAAAAAAAACAAAAGTGGGGACAAAAAAACATCGCAAAACGTTTGGGGTATTTACAAAAAATACGAAATAATACAAAAAATTCCCAATAAATGGGGAGGTTATCCGTGGAAAGAAAAACCTACGAAAAGACCACGGTAACCTCGGTCTTTAGCGTCACAGTTTGTTAAATAAAATTTCTTTTATTTAAGCAAGAAACGTAAGTAACTCTCTGTTTACAAAATTTTAAAACGTTTTATAGAATCATGGTCAAGGTGGCTTCGTCATTTATACGTGCCATTCTTGCTACATGTATCCATCTTTTTTCGAGACATTTGCTAGACAACACTTGCCTCTCTACTCTCACCTTCCTTTTCAAGTGATACTTGAAAAAGTTGATGAGAGATTGACCAGAGAGGAAAGTATTTGTCTCTAATCCTTTCAGACGCGTCCACGAGATGCATTATTTGGCCATAGCCACACGTACGATAAATACAGCTCTTCCTTCCCGTTTAAAGGAAGGAGGCGTGACGATATTGACGATAGACTCGGTTGATAAACCGACTCGTCCCACACGCGACAGCAGTCGTTCGACATAAGCCCACAGCTCCGAAATGGTTGGACACTGCACGAGTGCGTGCAGAACGGTTTCATCGCTCTGACCGCATCTCGGGCAGGTCGGCCCCGCATTTCGCGAGCCGTGTCTATAGAGCTTATCCCGAACGGGTAGCGCCTCTCGGTAACACTGGCAGGCCAGGGATCTCTGGAAGTTGTCCATAGGTCCCGGCCCGAAAGTCGTCCTGAACAGGCGGGTCAGGTATTCCTCGTCGACGCCCAGGTTCGCTCCGAGATCGTCGTCGTACCTGCCCTCCACTAATCCCCTATAGAATGACTTCGTTGTGATGCAGCCGCTCAAGGTCGACCCGGAACGGCAAAGTTGTTGCAGAGCAACGCGACACTCACGGTGCCATTCGCCATTCCTCGGCCTCTTTTTGATCCACGACTGCAGCTCGATCATGGAGACGAGCTGCGGGAAAGCGCGTCGCACAAACGGCGACCACACCTGTTCACCGTCGTCTACGTAGAGCCGGAGATGTCGCAGTCTCAGCGCATGTCTGCGCATCATCAACCACGGCATGCCCAGCCCTCCTTTCAGCGGGTGTTGGCAACAAACGGATCGCCTAACCATCGGAACGCTTCCTTTCCACAAAAAGCGGAAGAGGATGCGCTCCATTTCGGTTATGGCGCGATCGGGACAAGGCACGACGGTCAGGCGGTATTCGATGACGGACGCGATGTACGCGTTCGCCACCTCCGCCCGACCTTTTAGGGACAGCTTCCTCTCGGACCATTGCCGGCAGAGAGTGGCCACCCTACTCGTTATCTCGTCCCAGTTCTTCTCCGTTTGCAGGTCCGGACCGAACCAGACTCCGAGCAACTTGACCGGACCGTCCGTCCAGCGTCCCACTACTGAGGTGCTGCCGGACGGTATGGGCTTGCTCCTCCAGGTGCCGAGCAGCAAACCCACCGACTTATCCCGGTTGATTTTCGCTCCCGTCACCGCTTCGTAGTCTTTCAGAGTCTCGCCGACAAGCTCGATGTGCTCGTATGCCGACACGCTCGTCCCGCACCCCAGTTCTCGCGGGATGCCCCTCAGCGTCGCCAGCTTCCGCAGTAGTGGCTCGAGAGTCAATACGTACAGGAGCGGCGACAGGGGGCATCCCTGACGAACCGAACGTGCAATGTCGAAGGGGCCCGATAGACGTCCATTGACGCGAACAACCGAACGGATGCCTGTGTACAAGGCAGCCATCCAGCCGCGGAAAACGGGACCGAAGCCGGCCGCTTCGAGGACGGCCTCCAAGTATCGATGGTCTACCCTATCGAAAGCTTTCGATTGATCCAAATTGATCAGGGCCCCACCCATGCCAGGTTCCTTAACTACCCTCTCTATGATGTAGCGCATCAGATGGAGGTTGTCATGGATGCTCTGGCCCGGCACGGCGCACGTCTGCTCCGTGCCGACCAGTTTCTCGATGACAAGCGCCAACCGCTTGGCTAACACCTTGGCCAAAATTTTCATGTCCGCTCCTCGGCTCACAAAACCGGGAATGCTCCCGTTCTGCTGCCAGTTGCAGTACACGGCCGCCAAGACTTCTCCAAACAAGTCTGGCATACAGTTGTAAAGCTCGTAGGGCAGACCATCCAAACCCGGAGATTTGTCCGTCGAGCAACCCGCCATCGCGTCCCTCACCTCCTCCGCCGTGATGACCCCTTCGCAGCACTCTGCCTCTCTTGCCGAGAGTCGTGGCAAGCTGTGCAGGTAAGCACTAAAGTCCACCCTGCCTTCTCGCTCGCCACTCCTCCCGAACAGTCGGGCAAAATGCCGCTGAAACGCCTCGCACATCTTGCTCGGCTCGAGCAATTCGCGCCCCTGTTCGTCTACCAGAGACCGGATGGTGGCTCTGTTACCCCGCTGCGCCTCCGCCACCCGGGCCTCTCGTGCGGCTCCAACACCTTCATTCCTCAGAGCACGCATTCTTGCCCTGACAGCACACCCTTCGTGTTTAGCATTGAAGTGTTGGTCGAGGGCCAACCTCGCCGCTAAAACGTCGGATGCGATGCCACTTCGCAATGCCTCTTCTAACTTTATCACTAGCTCCCCCTCTACTCTGTTCCTCTCTACAGCTAGTGCCCTGCTATACCTTATTGCTTCCGCCCTTACTGCTCTCTTGAGGGCAAACCACCATTTGTTGTTGACGATGGCTCCCGTCAAAGCCCTCTTTACTAACGTGCTAATCCGGTCTCTGAAAACCTGTCTCGACGGGAAAGACGCGTTTAGTTTCCAGTAACCGGGACCCTACCTATGTGCCTTATCTAAGTCTAGCGTACACGTCACAAGTTTGTGATCCGTGTAGCTGACTATGTGGAACTGTGGACATCCTAAACTATCCCTATCTCTTGTCCTGCACACTATCCTATCTAGATACGACCTCGACGACCCCATGCGGTTGCTCCAAGTCCACGTTGGCACATTTGGGTGGTCGAGTCGGTACCTGTCAGACAACTGGAAGCGTCTGAGCAGGTCTATGAGGCCTTTGCATCCCCTTCTAGTTTTGTCACTCCCCACGTAGTCTAGATGCGTGTCCAAGGTAGCATTCCAATCCCCCACTAAAAGTAAGGGACGAGACGTTCCCAGGAATACTTCTAGACGTCGAAAGAAGTTTGACCGACCTGTTAAAGGAGGCACATAAACTGCCAGCAACCGAAAAGCGCCTCCATCGCTGCCGTCCACATCTAGGACAACCAGTCTACCCTCCGGGTCCGTAAATATCGTCTTTACTTGGAGATCTAGACTCTTGCGAAAAAGAACCGCCGTGCCACTACCGCCCATCCTCGGCAGACAGGGAGAAAAATAAATGTTAAACTGTCCGCCAAACATGGACTTTAGGACCCGCGGTTCATGGAGTCTGGTCTCACTAATGGCTATGATATCTAAATTGTGTGACTTGATGTCATTTAAGAGGTACCCTTGTTTCCAAGGCGACCCCAAGCCACGTACATTTACACAGCCAATCTTCACCATGATTCTATCAAAATTTGTGTTTTACACACGAAAGGAGAGAGAGAGAGAGTTACTTACTGTCCGAAAGTTCTTGGCTCTTGGCCTCACAACCTTCTCTCAGAAGGTTTTTGTATAGTTTTTTTATGAATATTTTTGGAATCTCCCTACTGTATCCGGGTAGAGAGATTTCAGTGTATTGCATGTGCTCCGTGTTACATGTATGATTTTGATGTGTTGTGGTGGTGTTGTGCGTGGGTGATTGCTTGTTTTCGTGTCATTATCTGTTATGTTAGTGTTTGACCTAATGAATTTCATTAGGTCTAGATTGTTTGTGTTTATCGCTGTCAAACTTGTTGTGGGGTTCTGTGTTGGTGCGTTTGTGTTGGTGTTTTTGTTTTCTGTGGATGTGTTGGTTTCGGGGCTGGTAAACCTCCCCGCTTTGTTTGTTTGTTTTTCCGTTCTTTTTTCCCCCTTTTTCTTCTTCCCCCCGTGGCCACTTGCCAAGCCTCTGTGTCATCTTCATCTGACATGTCGGAGGAATCGGAGGGTGGGAGGGGAAGGGTGTTGGGGTCTATTTTTGTGTGGGTTGATTTTGTTGTTGGTGGTGTTGGTGCTGTTTCGTGACAGTTGGGATGTGGTGTTTTGGTTTTTGGGGGTGGGGTGGGAGTCTTTTTCGTGTTCCCTTCTTGTGGGGTTGTTGTTGTTGGTGTTGGTGGTGGTGATGGTGCTGATTCTGTTCTTGGTGGTACTGGTGGTGTTTTTGTTTGGTTCGGCTGTGTTGCTGGCTGCTGGCGTTTTTCCATTTCGTTGTACAACTGCTTGACCAGTTGTGCATATGGCGGTGTAGGCAGTAATGCTGTTTTTTTCTTGTGCTTTTCTTGTGGTTGTTGTTGTTGTTGTTGTTGTTGTTGTTTTTCTTTGTATTGTTGCCGTTGTTGTTGCCTTTTCTTCTGGGCTACTGGGCATGTTTTTTGAAGGTGAGTTTTGCTACTACAAACGTAGCAAACTGGCCTTCTGCCTTCGACGAAAACATGAAAAATTGAATCCTCAGTTAATTGGATTCTATGTGGAATTTTTTCCCAGTTTGCTGGATCAATTTGTACCAGGAGTTGAAATTCCTGGCCAATCCAGTTTTGATTGCAAACGGCAGATGCTTCTAGTATGTTTATCTCCTCCTCTATGCCTAGACATATGGCAGATACTAGCCATTCTTCCTCAATTTCAGGAGGCACATTCGAAATTTTTATTTTCGTAACCCTACGACCAAGGTACGTAGAGATCATGAGCAGGTTCTCATGCTGTAATGACTTAGTGGAGAGGTCCTTCGCTCGCTGCTCGCTGTCTAGTCTTACTTCTATCGTTCCGAATTTCAAACCTGTCGTTATGTAAGTCTTGTAAGACCAAATCGGCTTTAAGCATCTCTCAACATTTTCTTGGGTGAATTTTTCCACTGTCTTTGTCTTTAAATTAATGGTTCTGTAGATGATAGTTTTTTTTTCGATGTTTATCTTAAAGTCCGCGGGCGTTTGAAGATGGACTGTAACGTCCTTTTTACTTAGCATGCTTTTGCATGCAAGTAATTTCTCTTTCGATATATTCAAAATTCTTTTCCTAGGCTTCAAAGCCTCAGCAAAGTTCGTTGTGGTGGTGGTGGCGGTAGTGGTGGTATCAGTGGTGAGGACAGTGGTTTTGTTAGCAAGGACATTTGTGTCCTTGTTGTTGCTGCTGCTGCTGCTGCTGCTGTTGTTGTTGTTGTTGTTGTTGTTGTTGTTGTTGTTGTTGTTGTTGTTGTTGTTGTTGTCACTGGTTACGTTGGCAGGCAAGACTGCTGTAGCAGCAGAGTCTTTCTTTTTCTCCATTCTCTCCTTTAACTGTGAGGAAGGAAGACTAGGAAATTCTTTTTCGAACGAAACACTGCAGACTGCAGCGTTCGTTTCACAAAAATTTTCATGGCTACAAGACGCCATCGTCTCAAAAAAAGAATGGCTAGAAAGCCGAAATTGGTTTTTATATCCTGGAAATGTGCCACACAGGGCAGATTTCCGTCGCAAAAAACTTGCACCAGAGAGTCTACAAGTTGTTATACAACTTTGTATATAAAATAAATTTTACAAACAAACTTTTTAAAACATGAAAAAGGCAAAACTTACAGAGCCGACACGTCTACCGTCCGTCCATAGAGATAGATAGATAGATAGATAGATAGAGAAATATATATTCTTATATATATATATATATTCTTATATATATATATATATATGTATGTATGTATGTATGTATGTATGTATGTATGTATGTATGTATGCAACGAGAGAAAGTGAGAGAGAGAGAGAGAGCAAGAGAGCATGAGAGAGAAAGGAGAGACAATGAAATACACTTGAAGGATAAAAGGAAGATATTTAAGCATATCCGAGACATACAGTGAGGGTGAGGAGAATGTCGTTCTAAAAACAAAAATGAATAGAAGGAACTGATGTGAGTGAGTGTGTTTATATATATACATATATATATGCAAGTATATATATATATATCATCATCATCATCATCGTTTAACGTCCGCTTTCCATGTGCTAGCATGGATTGGACGATTTGACTGAGGACTCGTGAAACCAGATGGCTACACTAGGCTCCAATCTGATATATATATATATATATATATATATATATATATATATATATATATATATATATATATATAATATGTGACAATTAGTCGGTTGCCATAATAAAACTCAGAGTTTCGGATGTCGGGGTGGAAGTCTGCTCCGGCATCTTGACTGACGAGATGCCAGAGCAGACTTCCGCCACGACATCCAAAACAACGACGATGACGATGATGATGAAGATGATGATGATGATGATGACAATGTCGACGACGACAACGACGTTGATGATGACGATGATGACAACACTGGTGACAATGACAACGATGATGACGAAAACGATGACAATGACGACAACAACAATAACAACGATGTTGTTCTGCAGAAACCCTGCCAAGGCCCTCGAAAGCAACAGTAACACAACTATGTCTCTTCCACATGAACGCCTCTCGTTCTGGTTTCCCATAGACTTACACACAGCTACATCAACAGACAAGCGACAGGGACATGTTTGCTCTCGTCCAACAGCAGATGTTGTTGACACACACACACAGCGCCAGTCTCTCTGTTGACATTGCTCTACACTTTGATGTCAATTGTTTCCGCTTATGCTGCCTCGTATAAAACTGCTTGTTTTAGTGGCATCGGCTCTGTCGCTTAGATTAAAGATATTTCATAAGTTTTTCTCCTCCTCCTCCTCCTCCTCCTCCGCCTCCTTCTCCTCTTCCACCTCCTCGTCATCATTGTCATTGCTTCTGTCACCACCATCATTGTCGATGTCGTTCTCACCATCATCATCATCATCATCATCATCATCACTATCATCGTCGTCGTCGTCATCGTCATCATTGTCATTGTCGTCATCATCTGCGTTGCTTTTGTCACCACCATTATTGTCATCATCATCATCATCATCATCATCATTGTTGTTGTTGTCGTCATTGTATTCGTCGTCATCATCTACCTCATCACCATCATCATCGTCAGTGTTGTCCTCTTCACGCTGTCTGCATGAACAAACGAACCTGTTGTTTACATTGAGCAAACACATGTAAAGACAAGGGGAAATACAAACACACACACACACACACACACACACACACACACACACACACACACACACACACACACACACATAGACCCACTTAACTATGCATACATGCAAGTGTGTCTGTGTGTATGTGTGTGAGTGTTTATATAACTGTGTGACTCTGTGTGTGTGTGGGTTTATATCTGTGTGTTTGTGTTTGTTTATGTGCGTGTGTGTGTGTGTGTGTGCATGTGTTTGTGTATATTTATATGTTTGTTTGTATGTGTGTATGTGTTTGTGTGTGTTTATTATATGTGTGTGTGTTTGTGTGTATGTGTGTGGAAGTTTGTGTATGTTTGTGTGTTTATATGTGTGTGAGTGTGCTTTTGTGTGTGTGTGTGTGTGTTTGGCAGGGTTGTGTGTGTTTGTGTGTCTGTGTGTGTGTGTGTTAGATTGGCTTCTTCAGTTTCCAGCAGCGACTGATCTCACAAGATACTGGCTGACCCATGGCTGTATGGTAGCCGAGAGTGTTCATTTAACGGCACCAACATTCTAATCTTCTGGTTCCAAAGTATACCTCTTAACCACACAGCCATGCTAACACCTTCAAAAAAAATATCTTCATAAAATACTAATTTCAAAATTTGGCACAAGGCCAAAAATTACAGCGAGTGTTCAACTGGTATTTATTTTACAAGCCAAACAGCTACACAAACATATACATATATATATAACTAACACATCCTTTTGTTTACACCACATGTCCTCATCTGTTGTTTTTTTTTTCGTAAATTCTCCCATATATATATATATATATATATACATATATATATATATATATATATATATATATATATATATATATATGTATGTATGTATGTATACAATGTATATATATATATATATATTTATTTATTTATTTATTTATTTATGTGTTTCATCCAAGTGGCTGCGGTCATGCTGGTGCACCACCGTGATTTTCACGTTCCTTGCATGGCTCTTCTCCCCCACCTGACATGGTCCAATCAAGAGTTTTGATGGCACATCGAGTGTATAAGAGAATTTGACATAGATGCCCTAAACTGCGTCTCAGTACGAGCCATTGGTTCGTCTGGTACCGTGGAGAGGAAAGCGTCAAGTTTTGTCTTGAAGACCTCCGCATCCATGTCTTGCATGTCTCTCAAATGTTTTGGCAGGGCATTGAAGAGCTGAGGTCCTCTGAAACCGAGGCTGCTGCAGTATCTCGTTCTTATGTGAGATGCAGTGGACGGTACCTTTGGCACCATGCAGTGGCGACCCGTGCGGGCATTCCTGTAGTACTTGATACAAAAGTTTGGTACCAGTCTTTCCAGTATTTTCCATATGTATATTATTACATATCTCTCCCGCCTGCGCTCCAAGGAGTAGAGACCTAGTGCCTTCAGTCGCTCCCTGTAGTTCATCTGTTGGACTGTGGCGATCTTTTTTGTATAGTGCCGCTGAATTGCCTCGAGTTCTGCTGTCCGCTTAACACTGTGTGGTGACCACAACTGAGAGCAATAGTCTAGGCGGCTCAGAACAAATGTCTTCCATAGAGTCAACATGACTTTTTGATCCCTTGTACGGAATGTCCTCAGTATCCACCCTGCCAGTTGTCTGCACTTTGCTATCAACTTGACAATGTGCATGTGAAATGATGCATCACTACACATGTTGATGCCCAGGTCTCTTTCTGTTTGTGGTTCTGGGATTGCAGTACCTCCAGGCCCTGTGTATGCCAGTTGGGAGGTACTTGTGGTCTTGTAGCGCAGTACTTGAAATTTTTTTGCATTGAACTGCATATTATTTTGCTCTGCCCACTCATATATTGCATTTAGGTCATTCTGCAGGCTTACAATATCATCAGGATTCTTTATTGCCTGAGATATCTTTGTGTCATCAGCATAGCTAGTGACAGTGGCTCTCCGAGTGACCGTGAGCATGTCCAGAAGGGCCACTATGAACAGTAGTGGCCCCAGAACAGTTCCTTGTGGAACACCGCTCAATATTTGTGTTTCCCTAGATAGTTCTCCATTGGCTGCAACTGTCTGACTTCTGCCATTCAGGAAGTCATGCAGCCACTCTCCTAATTTACCAGCTATGCCAAGGTTTCGCAGCTTGTGACATATCAAGCCATGATCAACTTTGTCAAAGGCTTTTGCAAAGTCGAGATATATCACATCAACATTTGAATGGTCAAGTAGCTGCTTCAGGACCCAGTCATAATGCTGCAAGAGCTGTGTGAGGCAGCTTCTACCTGGACGGAAACCATGCTGGGTCTCATTCAGCAAGTCATTTTCTTCTAGGAACGCAATCAATCTCCTTCTGACAATTCGTTCCATGACTTTGCTAATATGTGAAGTCAGAGAGATGGGCCTGTAGTTCCCAGCCTCTGCTCTGCTTCCACCTTTATTGATAGGACATATGGTGCCTTCCTTCAGCTTTTTGGGAAGTTTACCATTTGCAAGGAAACTCTGGAAGAGTATCCGGAGTGGTCCTGCTAATTCTTGTTTACACGACTTTAAGAGGACAGCTGGGAAACCATCGGGGCCAGTTGCCGAATTTGAGCTCATTTCATTTATGGCAGCTATCACATCTTCCTCTTCAATGTCGATGTAGGTAATGGATGCAGTATTTTTCTGCTGAGTGCTATTGTCAAAGAAACCAGCTGGGTTCTTTATCTGCATGTGACCCAGAGGAGAGGTGAAGACACTCTTGAATTGTGTACTGAGCACTTCACTTATCCATGTGGGATCTGCAGTCAGTGAGCCATTAGGCAGGAATAGGGGTCCTATCTTATACTGCACCGTAGCAGTCTCCTTTGCAAATCTATAGAGGGTTTGTTTTTATGCTTTCTATTGCTCTCTTCTCCTTCTCTGCTCTCTCCTTTTCATGGGAGAGTTTAATTTTGTTTTCTATTTCTAACAGTGTTAGTTTTAATTTAGCCCTTTTCCTATCCTCCAGTTCTCTATTTAACTGGTTTGAGACCTTTGTTCTGTGTCTCATAAGGATTTTCCTGTCTCTAGGAATTCTATTGGCATGTTTGCTGGTCTTTCTATATGGCACGTATTTGGTGCATATGTCTTGTATGGTTGACATAAAATGACTTAGTTTGAAGTCATTGTCTTGTATAGAAAGGCTGTCATGCCAGTTTTGATTTCGCATCTCTCTGCGAATTGACTTCCAGTCCGCCATGTGAAAATTCAGGTTGGATATTGCTTGAGTCCTCCTGGTGGGGTGGGTGTCAGTGGGTTGTCTAGGACCATACATAGTTAATTCTATAATGTTATGATCTGAGAGAGATGTGGGCGTTATTTTCACATTATGGATTAGGATCACATTGTTTGTGAAGCAGAGAACCAAAATATTGCTTCCCCTGGTTGGTTGGAGTATCACTTGTTCCATGAACAGCATGTTGGATAGCTCTAGCAATGATTTTGCCTGGCTTTGTTCATGCAGTGACATCCCAGAGAGGATGTGACCTTCAGGCCATTTAACATTTGGGAGGTTAAAGTCGCCTAGGAAAAGTATATTGATGTGTTGGTCCAGATTTGTCAGGACCTCTTCTATGCGTCCGAGGCTGTCCTCAAATTTACCTTCCTGTTTTGCGGTATTTGGTGGACGGTATGTTGAGCATACAACTACATCAATTTGTTTTATGTGTACTATTAAAGTATCACATACAGAGTTTATGTATATATATATATATATATATATATATATATATATATATATATATATAATTTTATTTAAAAGAGTTCCAACTCAGTCTGTTTTTTATGTTTTTTATTTATATTCTTGTAAAATTTATGTGGGATATAGAATATGGAATATATAATATATAATATAAAAAAAGATGGATGGTACAATATATATACATGTCTATCAAATCCACTCACAAAGCTTTTGTTGGTCCGAGTCTATAGCAGAAGACACTTGTCTAAGGTGTCATGCTGTGGAACTGAACCCAGAACCATGTGGTTGGGAAACAAGCTTCTTACCACACAGCCATGCCTGCACCTATGTATTACTGTATATTTTTCAGCGTTTTTCCTAATTTTCAGTGTTAATCATTAAAGGAACTTTCGTTTCTAGTTTGATATACGAGGGGTGTATGAAAAATCTTGAGCCTCAAAAAAACAAAACACGGTACAAGACTTCTGATGATTTATTTTTCAACATAGGGCCCCTCGATGGCTGAACAATTCCTCCAGCGGTGCTGAAGTGGCATTACCCCAGCGTAGAAGAACTCTTTTGTTTGAGACTCCAAGAAACTTCCTACAGCGTCTATGATGATGTCATGGTCACTGGCAAAATGGCGACCAGCCAGGGCTTTTTTCATTTTTAGGAATAGATGGAAGTTAGATGACGACGATGATGAGGATGATGATGATGATGATGATGATGATGATGACGATGACGATGACGATGACAGGATGATGATAATAATGGTGACGATGACGATGACAGGATGATGATGATGATGATGAGGAGGAGGAGGAGGAGGAGGAGGAGGAGGAGGAGGAGGAGGAGGACGATGACGATGATGATGATGATGATGATGATGATGATGATGATGATGATGATGATGATTTTTGTCTGAGATTCTAACAATTCTATCAGTTTGTTGCCTAAATGAATACAAGTCTATGAGAGAAGTTATCCATCTGTTGGTAGTGAGCGTGAGGCAGATGCTTTGACCTTACGCATGACTCTACATTACAGGAAACAAAGACAGCACTAAAAACGATCATTATTTATATATTTACTGACGGCCATCATCTAAAACGGAAGGGCTGAGGGCAAGACATTTTAAAGAGTGGCTTCTGTTCAGAAGTAATGAGCAGGATATAAAAGAAAGGAGTCAACACCAATATTGGTAGATACTACTATACATTTATGAAGGATGGGCAATGAGCCTCACAGAGGCAATGACGAAAGACCGAGACCTCTGGAGATATGCTGTGATTGAGAAGACTCGGCAAATAAAGTGAGTTCACAGCTGTAACCTACCCCAGTGTCGCATAACCGGCCACAGCCCACTCAAAAGTACCTTGGATCGTAGGGTGATATGCTGGGCTTGAGGAGACCTTGAGTTAAGTACATCAAAATGAAAATCAAATGGATATTGTAGTGGTGATCCCCATGCCAGCACCGCCTTGACTGGCCTCCGTGCCGGTGGCACATAAAAAGCACCAACCGATCATGGTCGTTGCCAGCCTCCTCTGGCCCCTGTGCCAGTGGCACATAAAAAGCACCCACTACAATCTCGGAGTGTTTGGCGTTAGGAAGGGCATCCAGCTGTAGAAACACTGCCAGATCAGACTGGAGCCTGGTGCAGCCTCCTGGCTTCCCAGACCCCAGTCAGACCATCCAACCCATGCCAGCATGGAAAACAGACATTAAACGATGATGATGATAATGATGAGGTGAACATATGGTATGAGATCATTATGAAAGCTGCCAGAGTAGAGATAGCCTTAACAGAAATCAAGGAAAATATTTCTCAACCAAAGCTCCACGAGAAAATTGATATTAATTTAATGTTGCTATTTCTACTGTTGCATGTTATTGAATAAAGTTGACGTTGATATCCATGTAATATCCATGTAATTGCTCTCATCACCTCATTATTATGACTATCATAGCTGCCACAGCTACAATCACTAACGATACGATTAATCACAATAACCACTGCCAGTGCACAGTAAATGGCCAGTTTAATATCTGTTTATGCAACAAACTGATCTATTTTAAAAGCGTTACAGATTTAGTTACTTTGTAAATGAAATTACATAAAGTTTATTGACAAGACTTAATACAAAATCTCTTCATTGCTCTTATCAACGGAATGGATTCCTTGTAATTATTATCCTCTACATGGATTCTAATTTGGATATAGTTTTCAAACAGTGATATCATAGAGTATCTAAGATGTATCTCTATCATGCGTAGTTTATATGTGATTAACCAAATTGATGTTATTTTAGATATTCATTTTTGATTTAGCTGCATTAGTCTCATTTTTTTTTTCCTTACCATTATGTTTTCTACCAAACACATGCCTACATATAGACATGTATGCATTTATCTAGAAGCACTTTAAAAGCTACATGCAAACTTGCACAAACTCGTCTTGCTAATTTGAATGTTATATGAGTCGACAAATGAATGATAGAAGGAAAGCAGGAAGAAAAGAAGAAAGGAGGAAAGAAAGAAGGAAGGAATGAAGGAAGAAATATCTCCATCCCTATGTCTTAAGGTCAGTGTCCTCAAGCAGGCGCACCAGTCCTAACCACATACTGCACTCTAGTGCTGCAGCCATGCGATCCATCAGGGTCCTCCTTTACAGTTCGTGATATCATCACTCCACCTTAATCTTTGTTGCCCACAGTCTGTTTCCTGTCCACTTATATCCCCAAGGACGGGACCACAGAAGCTCTGGACCCTGATAACGTAACCAAAATATCTCATATCTTACAGTCTGACCATCATTACCAGCTTCAGTTCTGCTCCCTTTTCCTCCAAAATTAAATTGTTTGTTTGAGGGTCCCTGCTCCCTCAGTTGATTTTCAGTGTTTGCCTGCAGCACATTATCTCAAACATCCAAGTAAAATGCATTTGATGACTGTGGATGCTGTTTATATCCTGCTCAATAAATGATATTCTAAGTGGCTGTGTGGTAAGTAGCTTGCTTACCAACCACATGGTTCCGGGTTCAGTCCCAATGCATGGCACCTTGGGCAAGTGTCTTCTACTATAGCCCCGGGACGACCAAAGCCTTGTGAGTGGATTTGGTAGATGGAAACTGAAAGAAGCCTGTCGTCTATGTCTGTATGTGTGTATGTGTCTGTATTTGTCCCCCCGCCATCGCTTAACAACTGATATTGGTGTGTTTGCATCACCGTAATCTAGTGGTTTGGCAAAAGCAACTGATAAAATAAGTACTGGGCTTACAATGAATAAGTCCTGGGGTCGATTTGCTCAACTAAAGGCGGTGCCCAAGCATGGCCGCTGTCAAATGACTGAAACAAGGGAAAGAGTATTGAAAAACATTATAACAGTCAATGCAGAGATGTAAAGCAATGCAATTGTGTTTATAAAGCAACATGAGTGGACAATCAATGAGTCTGCAGTTTTTCTCTTCGACAATGCAACCAGTAACTACTATTATGTTTTATGTGGAGGCACAATGACCCAGTGGTTAGGGCAGTGGACTCACAGTCGTGGGATCGTGATTTCGATTCCCAGACCGGGCAATGTGAGTGTTTATTGAACGAAAACACCTAAAGCTCCACGAGGCTCCAGCAGGGCATGGTGGCAAACCATGCTGTACTCTTTCACCACAACTTTCTCCCACTCTTTCTTCCTGTTTCTGTTCTACCTGTATTTCAAAGGGGCTAGCCTTGTCCCAAACTGTGTCACACTGAATCCCCCCAAGAACTATGTTAAAGGTACGTGTGTCTGTGGAGTGCTCAGCCACTTGCACATTAATTTCAAGTACTGTCTTCGGCCACGACAATCACTTCACTTGAATCAATAAATCTTCACAAGTGCAGTTTATTGCCCAATGATCGGGCAATATGCACTCTAAGTGAAGGCACGTGGCTTAATGGTTAAGACATTCGGCTCATGAAGATAAGGTTGTGAGTTCAATTTCTGGTGATGTACTGTGTTCTTGAGCAAGATACTTTATTTCACATTGCTCCAGTTCACTCAGCTGGCAAAAATGAGTAGTATCTGTATTTCAAAGGACCAGACTTGTGATGCTCCGTGTCACCCTGAATCTCCCCGAGAACTACGTTAAGGGTACAAGTGTCTGTGGAGTGCTCAGCCACTTGCACGTTAATTTCACCAGCAGACTGCTCCATTGGTCGGATCAACTGGAACCCACATCATCATTGATTGTGGCCATGCTGGGGCACCACCTTTAGTCAAACAAATTGACCCCAGGACTTATTCTGTATAAACCTAATACTTATTCTATCAGTCTCATTTTCCAAACCGCTAAGTTACGGGGACATAGACACACGACCATTAGTTGTTAAGCGATGGTAAGGGGACAAACACAGGCACACAAATACATGCATACATGCATACATACATACACACATACGTCTGGACCACTCGTGCACTCATGTGCAGCTCATACACTCCTCTCCATACACTTTCTGCAACTTTGAGTAGGACTCTGATCAAGTATCGCCATGACAACTTTTTCTGTTATGGTTAATGCGCTACACACCTTCCTTCCAAGCACTGCTGTAAATAGCGGAAGTGAGCTAGAATGTTAAAACTTTGTGTGCATGCACAGCAGAGTTCAAGGTCAATCTGTGCCTTGGCTTTGTTACTATGGCAACAATCTGGATACTTATTGATCAGTCCTCGTATGTGTGGTAAAAATGGAAGAACATTAATGACAAGTTTCTCATCGATCTGTAACAGGGGTATTGGTTAGAAATTGGATTATGTTTCATCTGATATTACAGATTAAACCAATGAATAAACACACACATACACACACACACACACACACACACACACACACACACACACACACACACATTCACACAGTCACACACACACACGCACACACACACACAGACATTCACATGATATCAAATCAGCATCATCATCATTGTTGTCATCAGTGTCATCATCATCATCATCATCTTTATCACGACCGCAACCACCACCGCCGCTTTAATCATGATCTTGAGGGTTGTTATCTTCATCTTTGTCATCACCACTGTCGCCGCCACCATCACAACCGCCACCAACGCTGTTGTTGATTGTTAACATCATCATCGTCATCATTGACATTATAATCACCAATTTCATATTCACTATCATTGTTATCAGCATCATCATCACCATCAGCAGCAGCAGCAGCGCAATTATCATTATCTTCATCATCATCATCATCGTTGTCATCATCGTGATCATCACCATCATCATCATTACTATTGTCATCATCCTCATTGCCATTAGCAACAGCAGCAGCAACAGCGACAAATGCAGAAGAATCAAATGAAGCAGACACACCATCATCACCAGCATCGTCATCAACATCATCATCATCATCGTCGTCATCATCATCATCATCATCATCATCATCATCATCATCATCATCATCATCATCATCATCATCGTCGTCGTCGTCGTCGTCGTCATCATCATCATAAGTTAGTATCTTAATAGAACATTTATTTCCAGGCATCTGTGTTGTTTTAAATAAGCTTAGAAAACATTATTCTCTCTAATAGTTGCCTTTATATATTAATGTACATGTGGATGCATGTGTGTGTGTGTGTGTGTGTGTGTGTGTGTGTGTGTGTGTGTGTGTGTGTGTGTGTTTTGCATATCTGTATGTAGACTTAAACCATATGTATATAGGCACAGGAATGGCTGTGTGGTAAGTAGCTTGCTTACCAACCACATTGTTCCAGGCTCAGTCCCACTGCATGGCACCTTGGACAAATGTCTTCTACTATAGCATCGAGCCAACCAAAGCCTTGTGAGTGGATTTGGTAGATGGAAACTGAAAGAAGCCCATCGTATATATATGTATGTATGTATATATGTATTTATTTGTCTATGCTTGTCCCCACATCATTGCTTGACAACCGATGTTGGTGTGTTTGCATTCCCGTAACCTAGCAGTTAAGCAAAAGAAAATGATAGAATAAGTACTAGGCTTGCAAAGAATAAGTCCTGGGGTTGCTTTGTTCAAC